>NC_069505.1:110305448-110477948 GCF_027579735.1 Bombina bombina | reverse complement strand
AGTTTTTCCTTCCTATAAGAAGTCGCACATAGTTTTATCTTATTAGGGTTCACAGTAGACTACCTTAATTTTGTCAAACGTGAAACGCGTAAGATTTGCTATCTTCTGGTGCATGTTTTAAAGTTTTTTCAATAAAGTGCAGTTTTATTTTACTACTCTTGCCCTGCTGCGGCTTTTGTCACATTTGACATTTTTTGCAGCCTGCCGCTTCCAGCCAGCACCACGCCGTCATAGTATACTAGTGATTTGTTATCCCTTTCGCCGCCTTCTTTGAATACACTTACATGAGGTGTTCTGAGCGACGTTTCCTCTTTCTTACCTTCATTTTGGTAAACATTTACACACCTCCCTTAATGAATTATGGACACTGTTCTCTCGCTCTCAGTTGCACACATTTTGAGAGTTTCTCTTCTTTGTTTATAAAGATGACCATAGGCAGCTGCGTACTTTGTGTAATGACAAATGATGCCTCTGCTCTATCCATTTAGACTACCTACTTTTTAGATGATAAAAAAAAACCTTCATACTTTATTACCAGGTTATTATTGTGGATATTGTAAGAGTATGCACACACAATAAAACTGGCATTTTTATTCATTCTCTTCATTAACTATACAATAAAGTTTGATTTCTCTGCTGAATATGCTAGTTGGAAAAACTATGTAATGGTTTTGACAATTTTGCTGTAGCGACATAAGGCTCTCTTTCATGCAAATTCAGTGCATTATAATATCAGATTTATTTCTAAAGGGGACAAAAAAAATCATAGTGCTTTTTGGATGTGATTTAAATCAGGTAATATGACATTATTGCATTCACTGTGCGAAATTATATGCAAGGGAGAAAGTCTCATTTTCTCAGAGTAAGAAGCAATATTACTGATCTATACAATCCTTTAATGATATGAGCAAGGAAACCAAATTAGGTTTTTCAGACGAACTTGCATACTTGTGTTCTATTAGGAGAGGACAAAAAGCTTTATTTTAGAATTACTGAAATAACAAGCATTTCATATAGAGAACGGAACGGGCATATTTGTATTCTTAGCACATTATACATAAGTTTCAGTGCACGGCTGTCTGAAGTTTTTATGCCGGCACTTTCATATTATTTAAATTATTTCACGTTATTTTTTTTTTCCAAACGAATTGTAGAAATTGCTTAATATAAATTGATATATTAATTCAAGAAATGAATCTGCTTATAGGGACATTTTATTGCAAAAATAAAACACTCTAATTCATGGCTTGGCAGTTTTGAAAAATATTACATAGTGTGCTTTAATTTGCATTGCTGATGATGTCATAGAAGGCGCCATTACAGAAAGGAATCTATATAATATACAACTTGTTTTCTCTGTATTTTCGCTTATGTTTAAATCTTAGTGGAAGATTGTTTTACAGAATTAATTCTTTAATATTTTTGAGAATCAGATTATCAATGAATAATAGAAATCTAAATATTTTATTAGTAAATCAAAATTTGTGTTCACTGTATTTTTTTAATCATTTTTACAAATCTAAGAAAAATTTGCACTCTCATTGTGAAAATTGTAATATATTGTAATGAAGTTTCACTAGAAATGAAACAGACATTGAATTAAAGCACTTAAAGGGATATGAAACCCAATTTTTTCTTTCTTTCATGAATCAGATTTTAAGCAACTTTCTAATTTTCGCCTATTATCAATTTTTCTTCGTTCTCTTGGTATCTTTATTTGAAAAGCAGGAATGTAAACTTATTAGCCGGCCCATTTTTGGTTCACCTGGGTAGTGCTTGCTGATTGGTGGAGTGCTACCCAGGTGCTGAATCAAAAATGGGCCGGCTCCTAATCTTAAATTCATGCTTTTTCAATTAGCTACAAAGAGAACGAAGAAAAATGATACACTAGGGGTAAATTAGAGAGTTGTTTAAAATCGTATGCTCTATCTGAATTGTGAAAGAAAGAATATGGGTTTCTAATCCCTTTAAACTAGTCTGTATGAATAAAGTTGATTTGTACTAAGAATTTTGTCGTACCAAATTGTATCAAATAGCACAATAGTGTTCTTTTCAGTAAATACCATATCATTTGTAGGCATGTGTATTTAGATCATTCATAGTGATCCAGATGCGGAAGTAGTCAAAGGTGACTAGATTTTTAAAATTAAATCCGGGGACATTTTTTTTTTTATTGGCAAATGGTAAAAAAACTATTTTATTAGCATATTTTCCTCAAATTATATATGCAGTGTATTTGGTATGGGTTTATGGAGTGAATGTATGATATATATATGTTATTTCTCACATTTTCTTACACACATGCACATACATACATATATACACATACACAAGCATGCATGCACACACACAACATACATATACATGCATGCAAATACACACAAGCATACATATATACACATACACACTCAAGCATACATATACACACACAAAGATGCGTATACACACACATATACACGCATACAAGCATACATACACACACATATACACACATACACACTCAAGCATACATATACACACACATACACACACAAACATGCGTATACACACACACATATACACGCATACAAGCATACATACACACACATATACACACATACACACTCAAGCATACATATACACACACAAACATGCGTATACACACATATACACGGATATAAGCATACATACACACACATATACACACACAAGCATGCGTATACACACACATATACACGCATACAAGCATACATACACACATATACACACACAAGCATGCGTATACACACACATATACACACATACAAGCATACATAAACACACACAAGCATGCGTTTACATACACACATACACACACAAGCATTCATACACACATACTCGCATACATACAAGCATACATATACACACACAAGTATACATATACGCACATACACACACACAAGCATACATATACACACACAAGCATACATATACACACACAAGCATACATGTGCACACATACACACACAAGCATACATATACACACACATACATATACACAGACACAAGCATACATATACACACATGCACATACACACACACACATATATATATATATATATATATATATATATATATACTTGTGTGTGTATATATATATATATATATATATATATATATATATACACACACACACAAACAAGCATTAATATACACAATCACATACAAACATACACACACACACATATATATATACTTGTGTGTGTGTGTGTATATATATATATATATATATATATATATATATATATATACACACACACACAAACAAGCATTAATATACACAATCACATACAAACATACATATACACACATGCACATACACGCAAGCATACATATACACACACACGCAAGCATACATATACACACATACACAAGTTCTTTCCTCCTGACCTGTGCGCTGCCTGCCATATGCTGGGACGAAGTGACATTATCAGGTCGATCACTTCCTCCCATCGCTTGGCTGCAATACAACAGGAGTCGGGGACATTTCCGGGGACTTAATTTTTCCGGGGACAGTCTCCTTATTCCGGGGACGTCTGGTCACCCTAAAATAGGCGGAAACTCTCGTCATTCAGCCCTTTTTTTTAAGCCAGATATCTTCTTGTGGAAGAGCAACACACTAACAACTGGATTTGCACAGATCTTGTGTTACACTTTCAGAAGAAGGAATCTGGCTCGGTAAAGAGACAAACGCCACATGCAGCTGCCTTCTGCATTCAGATCTTCATGAATGATCCAAATACACATGCCTAATGATGTGATTTCCTACTTGAAATGTGTCAATTCCTTAGTGTCCCTTATTTTGGCAGCCATACATCAGACCTGGCCATCCTTTAACCTAGGGGTTAACAAATATAATTCTTATACATAGATATTTGTAAAATAATACAGAAAGGTTAGATGTGAGAATTAAAATTCTATAAATTCATGGCCATTTATTATGTAAACCACTGGCAGGGGTTAATGTTTTTTTGTTTTTTTGTTTTTTTTATCTTCAGTTCAGTTAACTTTGTGCACAAGTGTAATCTCCAGACAAGACAGACGTGATTTATAAATATAACAACATACCCTAGATAGAAAAGTATCTGTCTGTGATGTGTATTAGTGAGACAAAATATGCAATTGCTGGAAGCAGGTAATGGTACAGTGATAGAGCCATGTTTCACTTGTAAAAAACAAATTGCTTACAGAATCCAATCACGCTGCACAATCTGTTGGCTCTCTACAAATAGCTGCTAATAATAATAATCATACATCTAATTTCATGTTGGCTGTGTCCAGCGTAAGAAATATCCCACTAAACCTTTTTAGAGGTGATTTTTAACATTTTATGACCGCAATAAAATAAAAGACATACCTAACAGTCATATTTATTGTTCCGTATCATTAATCTACTAGCCTTTGTGTCAGGTACCTCTTTTATTCATGTTTTACAAATTAAATCAAATTTAAACATCAGATAGAGAATGCAATTTTTTAAATAATTTACGTTTATTATTAAATTAGCTTTGTTCTCTTGGTACCCTTTCTTGCAGAGTAGACCTATGTAGGCTCATTGGCTCTTAGGAGCTTGCACGTGTCTTTAGCAGCAGTGTTTGTAACTATGTATAAAATATGGCTAAAGACACGTGCACACTCCTGAGCTCACCTAGGATTACGTTTTAATAAAGAATTCCAACAGAACTAAATTGATAATAGAAATAAATTGGAGCGTTTTTTAAAATGTTATGTTCTGTCAAATTAATTTAAAGGGACATGAAACCCAAAAGTTTCCTTTCATGATTCAGATAGAGAATACAATTGTAAACATCTTTCTAATTTACTTCTATTATCTGATCTGTTTCATTCTCTTGGTATTATTTGTTGAAGGAGCAGCAATGCACTAATGGTTTCTAACTGAACACAATGGTGAGCCAATCACAATCGATATATATATGCAGCCACCAATCAACAGCTAGAACCTCTGCTTCTCCTGAGCTTACCTAGATAAACCTTTCAGCAAAGAATAACAAGAGAAGAAAGCAAATTAAATAATAAAAGTAAATTGGAAAGTTGATTAAAATTGTATCTTCTATCTTAATCATGAAAGAAAATTTTGGGGTTTCATATCCCTTTAAGTTTTTTTTTGGAAAAATGTTTTTATTAAGACAAACAAAGAAAATAAAATAGTACAACTCCACATGAGTATGTGCACAAAAATTACAAACTTAGGCCTAGATTTGGAGTTTGGCGTTAGCCGTGAAAACCAGCGTTAGAGGCTCCTAACGCTGGTTTTAGGATACCTCCGGTATTTGGAGTCACTCCGCGTCGGAGGTCTTCAGGATGCTGCCGCTCCGCTCCAGATGGATGTCGATAGAAGATGCCGCCTGGATGAAGACTTCAATTGGATGGAAGACCTCTTCTGCCCCGCTTGGATGAAGACTTCAATCGGATGGAAGACCTCTTCTGCCCCGCTTGGATGAAGACTTCTACCGGATCATGGACATCTTCAGCCCCCCGCTTGGGCTTGGATCAGGACATCGGAGGAGCTCTTCAGGACGGATCGGTGAACCTGGTATGGTGAAGATAAGGTAGGAAGATCTTCAGGGGCTTAGTGTTAGGTTTATTTAAGGGGGGTTTGGGTTAGATTAGGGGTATGTGGGTGGTGGGTTGTAATGTTGGGGGGGGTATTGTATGTTTTTTTTACAGGCAAAAGAGCTGAACTTCTTGGGGCATGCCCCGCAAAGGGCCCTGTTCAGGGCTGGTAAGGTAAAAGAGCTTTTAACTTTAGTAATTTAGAATAGGGTAGGGCATTTTTTATTTTGGGGGGCTTTGTTGTTTTATTAGGGGGCTTAGAGTAGGTGTAATTAGTTTAAAATTGTTGTAATATTTTTCTTATGTTTGTAGATATTTTTTTATTTTTTGTAACTTAGTTCTTTTTTATTTTTTGTACTTTAGTTAGTTTATTTCATTGTAGTTATTTGTAGATATTGTATTTAATTAATTTATTGATAGTGTAGTGTTAGGTTTAATTGTAGGTAATTGTAGGTATTTTATTTAATTAATTTATTGATAGTCTAGTGTTAGGTTTAATTGTAGGTAATTGTAGGTATTTTATTTAATTAATTTAATGATAGTATAGTGTTAGGTTTAATTGTAACTTAGGTTAGGATTTATTTTACAGGTAATGTTGTAATTATTTTAACTAGGTAACTATTAAATAGTTCTTAACTATTTAATAGCTATTGTACATGGTTAAAATAATTACAACGTTGCCTGTAAAATAATATTAATCCTAAAATAGCTACAATGTAATTATAATTTATATTGTAGCTATATTAGGATTTATTTTACAGGTAAGTATTTAGCTTTAAATAGGAATAATTTATTTAATAAGAGTTAATTAATTTCGTTAGATTAAAATTATATTTAACTTAGGGGGGTGTTAGTGTTAGGGTTAGCTTTAGGGGTTAATACATTTATTAGAATAGCGGTGAGCTCCGGTCGGCAGATTAGGGGTTAATAATTGAAGTTAGGTGTCGGCAATGTTAGGGAGGGCAGATTAGGGGTTAATACTATTTATTATAGGGTTAGTGATGCGGATTAGGGGTTAATAACTTTATTATAGTAGCGCTCAGGTCCGCTCGGCAGATTAGGGGTTAATAAGTGTAGGCAGGTGGAGGCGACGTTGTGGGGGGCAGATTAGGGGTTAATAAATATAATATAGGGGTCGGCGATGTTAGGGCAGCAGATTAGGGGTACATAGGGATAATGTAAGTAGCTGCGGTTTACGGAGCGGCAGATTAGGGGTTAATAATAATATGCAGGGGTCAGCGATAGCGGGGCGGCAGATTAGGGGTTAATAAGTGTAAGGTTAGGGGTGTTTAGACTCGGGGTACATGTTAGAGTGTTAGGTGCTGACGTAGGAAGTGTTTCCGCATAGCAAACAATGGGGCTGCGTTAAGAGCTGAACGCGGCTTTTTTGCAGGTGTTAGGTTTTTTTTCAGCTCAAACAGCCCCATTGTTTCCTATGGGGGAATCGTGCACGAGCACGTTTTTGAGACTGTCCGCTTGCGTAAGCAACTCTGGTATTGAGAGTTGAAGCTGCGTTAAAAATGCTCTACGCTCCTTTTTTGGAGCCTAACGCAGCCTTTATGTGGACTCTCAATACCAGAGTTATTTTTATGGTGCGGCCAGAAAAAAGCCGGCGTTAGCTACTCGGGGCCTTACCGACAAAACTCTAAATCTAGCCGATAGGAAGGTAAACAATAAGTCTGAGACAGTGGTGTAATAATTATTTCTTACACTTAATACATACATAATTCTTCATTAGCTGGTAAGTATAGAGGTGGAGGTTCTCGGGTGTGAATATAAGGTCTCGTTTTACTGTTATGAGAAGTATTATGAGTATAAGTTGGCATAATTATATCTCTGTTTTGTGGAGAGTTAAGCCAAGAGGACCACTCTCTATGAAACAAAGTGGGTACAGAATGATAATATAGGGCAATATCAGCCATTCCACTAGTGGTGAAGTCAATATTCAGCTGATAGCTGAGTGGAACTTTAGGATTATTCAAGAGATCTGTGTTAATGGAGAGATATAATTAATAAGAGTAATGGGAGAGGAGGGAAAGATTACAGCGGGCAAGAGCCGCTTGAGTTAAAGAAGAATGGGTATAGGACCCAATATAAGGGGGGGGCGGGGCTATAATAGATTGGTCTAAATGAGATGTAATTGGTGAGGACAGGGAGATAATAAACCCGGGAAGAATTCTAGATATTTACTTGGAGTATGAGGAGCTCGCTATTACATAGTTAAATATTCTTTGATCTCAAATATGATGGTTTTGCAGAGACTTATAGGTAAGGAGTAGTATACATATTCATCAATACCCGAACCTCAGGGAAGGCACGTATTAGGCAAACGAACATTAATTAAGAACAATATTCATCTGTTATGCATTTAATATATCTAAACGAGACAGAGTAAGGGTAAGTTAGATAAGTTTAACTTGTACAAATGAAGCTTAATATAGTATGTTATGAGCCTGTCTATGTAAAATGGCCCATAAAAACATATTTCTCTTGTTAGGTGTATCCAGTCCACGGATCATCCATTACTTGTGGGATATTCTCCTTCCCAACAGGAAGTTGCAAGAGGATCACCCACAGCAGAGCTGCTATATAGCTCCTCCCCTAACTGCCATATCCAGTCATTCTCTTGCAAGCTCTCAACATAGCTGGAGGTAGTAAGAGGAAAGTGGTAAAATATAGTTAGTTTTTTCTTCAATCAAAAGTTTGTTTTTAAATGGTACCGGAGTTGTGCTATTTTATCTCAGGCAGCATTTAGACGAATAATCTGCCTGCGTTTTTCTATGATCTTAGCAGAAGTAACTAAGATCCACTGCTATTCTCACATATGTCTGAGGAGTGAGGTAACTTCAGAGGGAGAATGGCGTGCAGGGTATCCTGCAATAAGGTATGTGCAGTTAAGTTTTTCTAGGGATGGAATTTGCTAGAAAATGCTGCTGATACCGGATTAATGTAAGTTAAAGCCTAAATACAGTGATTTAATAGCGACTAGTATCAGGCTTGCTATCAGAGGTATATACTCTGATTAATGTGCAATATAAAACGTTTGCTTGCATGTTTAATCGTTTTTATATATGCTTTGGTGATAAAACTTATTGGGGCCTAGTTTTTTCCACATGGCTGGCTTTATTTTTGCCTAGAAACAGTTTCCTGAGGCTTTCCACTGTTATAGTATAAAAGTTACAGTTGGTGCAGTTAAAATTACAAACTGTGACATTCAGCTTCCCTCAGCAGTCCCCTGCATGCTATAGGAAATCTCTGAAGGGCTCAAAAGGCTTCAAAAGTAGGAGCTGTGGCAGTTGTTATGACTGTTTAAAAAACATATTTTTCGTTTTGTTAATCTATTTTTTGCATTAAGGGGTTAATCATCCATTTGCAAGTGGGTGCAATGCTCTGCTAACTTGTTACATACACTGTAAAAATTTCGTTAGTTTAACTGCCTTTTTTCACTGTTATTTCAAATTTTGGCAAAATTTGTTTCTCTTAAAGGCACAGTAACGTTTTTTTTATATTGCTTGTTAACTTGATTTAAAGTGTTTTCCAAGCTTGCTAGTCTCATTGCTAGTCTGTATAAACATGTCTGACATAGAGGAAACTCCTTGTTCATTATGTTTAAAAGCCATGGTGGAACCCCATAGGAGAATGTGTGCTAAATGTATTGATTTCACTTTAAACAATAAAGATCAGCTGTTATCTTTAAAAGAATTATCACCAGAGGATTCTGACGAGGGGGAAGTTATGCCGACTAACTCTCCCCACGTGTCGGACCCTTTGATTCCCGCTCAAGGGACTCACGCTAAAATGGCGCCAAGTACATCAAAGACGCCCATATCGATTACTTTGCAGGACATGGCGGCAATCATGGATAATACCCTGTCAGCGGTATTAGCCAGACTGCCTGAATTCAGAGGAAAGCGCGATAGCTCTGGGGTTAGACGTAATACAGAGCACGCAGATGTTTTAAGGCCCATGTCTGATACTGTGTCACAATATGCAGAAGCTGAGGAAGAGCTTCAGTCTGTGGGTGACGTCTCTGACTCGGGGAAACCTGATTCAGATATGTCTACTTTTAAATTTAAGCTTGAGAACCTCCGGGTGTTGCTTGGAGAGGTTTTAGCTGCTCTGAATGACTGTGACACAATTGCAGTGCCAGAGAAATTGTGTAGACTGGATAAATACTACACGGTGCCGGTGTGTACTGATGTTTTTTCCAATACCTAAAAGGTTCACAGAAATTATTACTAAGGAGTGGGACAGACCCGGTGTGCCGTTCCCCCCCCCCCCCCTCCTATTTTTAGAAAAATGTTTCCAATAGACGCCACCACACGGGACTTATGGCAGACGGTCCCTAAGGTGGAGGGAGCAGTTTCTACTTTAGCAAAGCGTACCACTATCCCTGTCGAGGACAGTTGTGCTTTTTCAGATCCAATGGATAAAAAATTAGAGGTTACCTTAAGAAAATGTTTATTCAACAAGGTTTTATCCTACAGCCCCTTGCATGCATTGCTCCTGTCACTGCTGCTGCGGCGTTCTGGTTTGAGTCTCTGGAAGAGGCCTTTCAGACAGCTACTCCATTGACTGAAATACTTGACAAGCTTAGAACACTTAAGCTAGCTAATTCTTTTGTTTCTGATGCCATTGTTCATTTGACTAAACTAACGGCTAAGAATTCTGGATTCGCCATCCAGGCGCGTAGGGCGCTATGGCTTAAATCTTGGTCAGCTGACGTGACTTCAAAGTCTAAATTACTTAACATTCCCTTCAAGAGGCAGACCCTATTCGGGCCTGGTTTGAGGGAAATTATTGCTGACATTACTGGAGGTAAGGGTCATACCCTTCCTCAGGACAGGGCCAAATCAAGGGCCAAATAGTCTATTTTTCATGCCTTTCGAAACTTCAAGGCAGGTGCAGCATCAACTTCCTCTGCTACAAAACAAGAGGGAACTTTTGCGCAATCCAAGCCGGCCTGGAAATCTAACCAGGCCTGGAGCAAAGGCAAGCAGGCCAGAAAGCCTGCTGCTGCCTCTAAGACAGCATGAAGGAACGGCCCCCTATCCGGCAACGGATCTAGTAGGGGGCAGACTTTCTCTCTTCGCCCAGGCGTGGGAAAGAGATGTTCAGGATCCCTGGGCGTTGGAGATCATATCTCAGGGAGATCTTCTGGACTTCAAAGCTTCCCCCCCACAAGGGAGATTTCACCTTTCGAGATTATCTGTAAACCAGATAAAGAAAGAGGCATTCTTACGCTGTGTGCAAGACCTCCTAATAATGGGAGGGATCCATCCAGTTCCACAGATGGAACAAGGACAGGGATTTTATTCAAATCTGTTTGTGGTTCCCAAAAAAGAGGGAACCTTCAGACCAATTTTGGATCTAAAGAATTAAAAAAATTCCTCACAGTTCCATCGTTCAAAATGGAAACTATTCGGACAATCCTACCAATGATCCAGGAGGGTCAGTACATGACCACAGTGGATTTGAAGGATGCTTACCTTCACATACCGATTCACAAAGATCATCATCGGTTCCTAAGGTTTGCCTTTCTAGACAGGCATTACCAGTTTGTGGCTCTTCCCTTCGGGTTAGCTACAGCCCCAAGAATTTTTACAAAGGTTCTGGGGTCTCTTCTGGCGGTCCTAAGACCACGGGGCATAGCAGTGGCCCCTTATCTAGACGACATCCTGATACAGGCGTCAAACTTCCAAATTGCCAAATCTCATACGGACATAGTGTTGGCATTTCTGAGGTCGCATGGGTGGAAAGTGAACGAGGGAAAGAGTTCTCTATCACCCCTCACAAGGGTTTCCTTCCTAGGAACTCTGATAGATTCTGTAGAAATGAAAATTTACCTGACGGAGTCCAGGTTATCAAAGCTTCTAAATTCCTGCCGTGTTCTTCACTACATTCCACGCCCTTCGGTGGCTCAGTGCATGGAAGTGATCGGCTTAATGGTAGCGGCGATGGACATAGTGCCATTTACGCGCCTACATCTCAGACCGCTGCAATTATGCATGCTCAGTCAGTGGAATGGGGATTACTCAGATTTGTCCCCTCTGCTAAATCTGGATCAAGAGACCAGAGATTCTCTTCTCTGGTGGCTATCTCGGGTCCATCTGTCCAAAGGTATGACCTTTCGCAGGCCAGATTGGACAATTGTAACAACAGATGCCAGCCTTCTAGGTTGGGGTGCAGTCTGGAATTCCCTGAAGGCTCATGGATCGTGTACTCAGGAGGAGAAACTCCTCCCAATAAATATTCTGGAGTTAAGAGCAATATTTAATGCTCTTCTAGCTTGGCCTCAGTTAGCAACCCTGAGGTTCATCAGATTTCAGTCGGACAACATCACAACTGTGGCTTACATCAACCATCAAGGGGGGACCAGGAGCTCCCTAGCGATGTTAGAAGTCTCCAAGATAATTCGCTGTGCAGAGACTCACTCTTGCCATCTATCAGCGATCCATATCCCAGGTGTAGAGAACTGGGAGGCGGATTTTCTAAGTCATCAGACTTTTCATCCGGGGGATTAGGAACTCCATCCGGAGGTGTTTGCTCAATTGGTTCATTGTTAGGGCACACCAGAATTGGATCTCATGGCGTCTCGCCAGAACGCCAAGCTTCCTTGTTACGGATCCAGGTCCAGGGACCCAGAAGCGACGCTGATAGATGCTCTAGCAGCACCGTGGTTCTTCAACCTGGCTTATGTGTTTCCACCGTTTCCTCTGCTCCCTCGACTGATTTCCAAAATCAAACAGGAGAGAAAATCGGTGATCTTGATCGGACCTGGTATGCAGACCTGGTGGACATGTCATCCTTTCCACTTTGGCCTCTGCCTCTGAGACAAGACCTTCTACTACAAGGTCCTTTCAATCATCCAAATCTAATTTCTCTGAGACTCACTGCCTGGAGATTGAACGCTTGATTTTATCAAGGCTTGGCTTCTCCGAGTCAGTCATTGATACCTTAATGCAGGCACGAAAGCCTGTAACCAGGAAAATCTACCATAAGATATGGTGCAAATATCTTCATTGGTGTGAATCCAAGAATTACTCATGGAGTAAGGTTAGGATTCCTAGAATATTGTCCTTTCTCCAAGAGGGTTTGGATAAAGGATTATCAGCTAGTTCTTTAAAGGGACAGATTTCTGCTCTGTCTATCCTTTTGCACAAGCGTCTGGCAGAGGTTCCAGACGTCCAGGCATTTTGTCAGGCTTTGGTTAGAATTAAGCCTGTGTTTAAACCTGTTGCTCCTCCATGGAGCTTAAACTTGGTTCTTAAGGTTCTTCAAGGAGTTCCGTTTGAGCCCCTTCATTCCATTGATATCAAACTTTTATCTTGGAAAGTTCTGTTTTTGATGGCTATTTCCTCGGCTCGTAGAATCTCTGAGTTATCAGCTTTACAATGTGATTCTCCTTATCTGATTTTCCATACAGATAAAGTAGTTCTGCGTACAAAACCTGGGTTTTTATTTAAGGTAGTTTCCAACAAGAATATCAATCAAGAGATTGTTGTTCCATCATTGTGTTCTAATCCTTCTTCAAAGAAGGAACGTCTTTTACATAATTTGGACGTAGTCCGTGCTTTAAAGTTTTACTTACAAGCGACTAAAGATTTTCGTCAAACATCTTCCCTGTTTGTTGTTTACTCTAGACAGAGGAGAGGTCAAAAGGCTTCGGCAACCTCTCTTTCTTTTTGGCTTCGGAGCGTAATACGCTTAGCCTATGAGACTGCTGGACAGCAGCCCCCTGAAAGGATTACAGCTCATTCTACTAGAGCTGTGGCTTCCACCTGGGCCTTTAAAAATGAGGCTTCTGTTGAACAGATTTGCAATGCGGCGACTTGGTCTTCGCTTCATACCTTTTCAAAATTTTACAAATTTGATACTTTTGCTTCTTCAGAGGCTATTTTTGGGAGAAAGGTTCTACAGGCAGTGGTCCCTTCTGTTTAAGTACCTGCCTTGTCCCTCCCTTCATCCGTGTACTTTAGCTTTGGTATTGGTATCCGACAAGTAATGGATGATCCGTGGACTGGATACACCTAACAAGAGAAAACATAATTTATGCTTACCTGATAAATTTATTTCTCTTGTGGTGTATCCAGTCCACGGCCCGCCCTGTCCTTTTAAGGCAGGTCTAAATTTTAAACTACAGTCACCACTGCACCCTATGGTTTCTCCTTTCTCGGCTAGTTTCGGTCGAATGACTGGATATGGCAGTTAGGGGAGGAGCTATATAGCAGCTCTGCTGTGGGTGATCCTCTTGCAACTTCCTGTTGGGAAGGAGAATATCCCACAAGTAATGGATGATCCGTGGACTGGATACACCACAAGAGAAATAAATTTATTAGGTAAGCATAAATTATGTTTTTAGTTTTAGTCAAGAACAACTGACCAGTTTAGAAAACAAGGTAAACAGGAGGATAACATAAGAAACTAAAGATTGCCAAACCCTAGATGCTTATGTAAAACAAAAATAAGTAAAGCTTCTGGATGAGCATAAGGAACCTGTAACTATTATCTAGGCATCCATCAAATAGACTTCATAAGTACAATAGTTTCATATCTTATTATGACATGGCTTAACAGTCCCCGTTATAAGTCTGAGGTGTTAGGTCTCCTTTCTGGGTTATCTCACTCCCTGTCTCAAAGCATGAAGGACATTTACTTAAGGGAGGAGGATCAAGACATATTAGGAAAAAATTGTCAGCAAACAGGCCTGTACCCAGTAGGCTCTACATAGGTGGGTAAAAACTTTTATCCTACTCCAGATTTGGGCGAGGCAAGGCAACATGTAACTAGAACATAAAGTCGGTTCCGTAATTCCCCCAGGTTATACTTATGTCCTAACATGAAGGTTGGGGAGTGTAATGAACCGTGAGCTGACTGATGTAGCAATGAGTCCCCTTTGAGTGACTTCTCTAAGTCTTGTCCGGAGGATGCCCGAGGGAAAGCAATATGTGTCTCAGTATTAGCAGCTCTCGAGAACAGCTCAATCATGGGGCCGCAACTAGAAAGTGTCCCGGTGTTCAGAGACTCATCGTAAAGTAATGCACTCACAGTCCCTGGGTCGAGTTGCTGAGCGGGTATTTCTCTATCTCCCACATATCGCTTTCTATTCCGGTCTGAAAGGATCTCAGAGATTCTCTGCTGCGGAACCTCCCGAGCTTGCGGTACGAGTTTGGCCAGATCCATGAGTGCCTGAAAGCTCTGTTGGAGATCGATGTAGTGTGCTGTCGATCTATGCTGCAACATTTCCTCCTCCCTGACGATAGGTGCCATGTCTCTTCCGTGGCTCTCAACTCAACTCAGACCTGCTGGGAAAGAGGGAAGGGGAGGGCGAGGGGGGGTTCAGCAGCCCTGAGCAAAAAAGGAAACGCTAGATAAGGCAAGTATGTTTGGATTAGGAGTAGGGGGGGTCTGATTGCAGGACCAGGTCCCCCCCGTTAAATTGCGTGACTGCGACTTGCAGTGTAACAGTGATGCGGGTTAATCCTCCTTAGAAAGTAAAGAAATACAGCTTAAAATGGCGGCTTCCTTCTTCAATGACTCAGGGCTGCTTCATACCGGAGCCTTATATCTGAGCGTCTTCTCTGAGGTCTTCAGTAAATAAGCTGGTTCAAAGGCCACTTGATAAGGCATGCGTATGGGAGTATAAATCAAATATTTGCCAGAGGCAAAATGGCATTTTGCAGCTTAAAATAGAAAGCGTCTGTTCTGCTTGGCGATCGGCTCCGCCCCCCCATATCCCTTTAAGTTTAATTTGGACTTTACTGTCTCTTTAAAACATAAAGAGAAATGTGAAATAGGGTATAATTCTTGTTTATTCCTCTGTATTTTACTTTCAGAATAGAAGTCAGAAGTCAAAATATAGTTTTTAATATGAATTTAAAAAAAATCTTTATTAAAGGGATAGGAAACCCCCAAAACATTATTTTGTGATTCAGACAGAACATATAATTTTAAAAATGTTTCAAATTTACATCTATTATTGCATTTGCTACATTCTTATGATATTCGGTGTTAAAGAGATACCTGGGTAGGCATCTGGAGCACTGCAGGAAATAGAGCTGCCCTCTAGTGCTCTTGTAAATGTATAACATTCTTGCAAAACTGCTGCCATATAATTCTCCAGTCATGTACACGCGCCTGAGCTCACATCTCTGCTTTTCAACAAAAGATACTAGGAGAACGAAGAAAATTTGATAATAGAAGTAAATTTAGAATGTTGTTTTGTGTTTCATATCCCTTTAAGATAGCTCTGTTTTTCAATAACAGCAGAAATGTAACAAGTTGTTCGGTTTAGGTTCCATAAGTATAAAATATGGGAGACTCCTGCAATAAATAAATAAAAAACAAATAAAACTTCACAACCTTATCTCATGCTGATCAGATGATTAACCTGATATTCCTTCCTATTTTCTGTGCACGTGTTCAACTGTATCAGTCATATTTAGCCCTGTTTGTACCGCATTTTAAAAAAAATATACCTGTAAGATATGGATTCAATGTATAAAAGTACTTTGCTTTCTTTGATACCTAATACTGTCACCAATAATGTTGTCTTGAGTAGTATCTATGATCTTAAAGGGACACTGAACCCAATTTTTTTCTATTGTGATTCAGATAGAGCATGCAATTTTAAGCAACTTTTTAATTTACTCCTATTAGCAAATGTTCTTCATTCTCTTGGTATCTTTATTTGAAAAGCAAGAATGTAAGTGTAAATGCCTGCCCATTTTTGGTGAACAAACTGGGTTGCTCTTGCTGATTGGTGGATACATTCTTCCACCAATAAACAAATAAAGATAACAAGAGAACAAAGAAAAATTGATAATAGGAGTAAATTAGAAAGTTGCTTAAAATTGCATGCTCTATCTGAATCATGAAAGAAAAAAAAAATGGGTTCAGTGTCCCTTTAAAGAAACACAAATCCCAACATTTTTCTTTCATTATTCAGATAGAGACTTTTGTTATTACTTTTTTCCATTCTCTTTGTATATTTTGTTGAAAAGAGCTCAGGAGCGTGCACCTGTGTGAAACACTAAATGGCAGCAGTTTTACAAGAATATTATCTATTTGCAAGAAGACTAAATGTCAGCACTATTTATTGCAATGTAGTGCTCCAAACATGTATATTTGCTTCATTTTCTTGGTATCCTTTGTTAAAGGAGCAGCAATGCTCCACAGCTAGCTCTACATATATCGCGAGCCAATGACAAGAGGCATATATGTGAAGACAACAATCAGCAACCAGCTCCCAGTAGTACATTGCCGCTACTGAGCTTATTTAGGTATCATTTTCAACAAATGATACCAAGGGAAAGAAGCAAACTGAATAATAGAAATAAACAGGAAATTAATTGCATGTTCTGAATCATGAAAGTTTAGATACCTAGGTATCTCTTCAACAAAGAATACTAAGGGAACAAAGGAAATTTTATAACCGAGGTAAAGTATAAACTTTTTAAAATGATATGTTGTCTGAATCACAAAAGAAAATGTTTGGGTTTCATATCCCTTTAAAGGGACACTGAACCCAAATTTTTTTCTTTCACGATTCAGATAGAGCATTCAATTTTAAGCAACTTTCTAATTTACTCCTATTATCAGGGTTGTCCTTGCTGATTGGACAGCACCAATAAACAAGTGCTGTCCATGTACTGAACCAAACATTTGCTGGCTCCTTAGCTTAGATGTCTTCTTTTTCAAATATAGATAGCAAGAGAAGGAAGAACAAATGATAATAGAAGTAAATTAGAAAGTTGCTTAAAATTGCCGGCTCTATCTGAATCACAAAAGAAAAAAATTAGGTTCAGTATCCCTTTAAGGGAACATTCTAGTGCGAAGATGACATGCATTCATCTATTAGAGCAAGTCATTTTGTAATTACTGACCCTAGATAACTATACAGCTAGATTACAAGTTTTGCATTGCAACTTGTAACGCTGAAAATATGTAATTTTCAGCGTTAAAACAGCACTGCAGCTATTACAAGTGTTGTCGGTATAGGTGTACCGCACACCTTTTAGCCTGTACCGCAACGTCAGTCCTGCACACGTAAAAATTATGTTTTTTCATGGGATTCCCATAGCGCCGGTATTATGAGTTTTTCGGTGAGGCTAAAAAGTGAGCGTTACAGGCTAAAACGACAAGATCTGTACCACCATCTAAAGTCAGTAGTTATGAGTTTTACACTACAAAGCTATAGCATAAAACTCATAACTAAACTGTTACAAAGTGCACTAAACACCCATAAACTACCTATTACCCCCTAAACCGAGGCCCTCCTGCATCAAAAACACTATAATAAATTTATTAACCCCTAATCTGCCACTCCTGACATCGCCGCCACTAAAAAAATGTTTTAACCCCTATTCTGCCACTCCCCGACATTGTCACCACTATACTAAAGTTATTAACCCTAAACCGCCGCCCTCCTGCATCAAAAACACTATTTAAATATTATTAACCCCTAATCTGCCGTCCACCCACACCGCCGCTATAATAAACCTATTAACCCTAAACCGCAAGCCCCCACAACTAAATATAATAAAATTAACTATTAACCCCTAAACCCAAAGCCCCCCCCACAACGAAATAAACTAATTTAAACTAGTAACCCCTAAATCTAACGACCACCTAACTTTATATTAAAATTACAATTTCCCTATTAAATTAAAACTTAACTGTCAAAAAAAAATAAAAAAAATATTAAACTAACAATTAAACTATTATAATTATTAAACTAAAATTAAACTAACTACCAATTAAATAAAACTAAACTACCAATAAATAAATCCTATCACTACTCTAAAAATTACAAAGAGTATCTAATTACATAAATAAAAACTAAATTACAAAAAAACAAACACTAAATTATGAAAAATAACAAATAAATTATCAAAATAATAAATAATTACACTTAATCTAATAGCCCTATCAAAATAAAAATAAAAAAAACCCTAGCCTACAATAAACTACTAATGGCCCTTAAAAGGGCCTTTCGTGGGGCATTGCCCCAAACATATGAGCTCTTTTACCTGTAAAAAAAATACAAACACCCCCAACAGTAAAACCCACCACCCAACTAACCCAATAAAAAACTATGCAGTATGTGAGCCCTCTTTGTTTGTACTGAGCTGAGTGGAGACCATTGCGCAATCTGTGTTATAATTTAGTATTTCCTTGGGATACTGGTACTTGATAACCCTAATTTTTATCTTAATCTAAGTTTTAATACACCTACACTGTTAATGCTTATTTTAACTAGCTCTATATTAAATGTTAAGTTTTAATTTATTCTGTTTCCCCTCCTGGCGGTTTTCCTGCCTCATACTTGCATATACATTATACACTTCCCTTGAGTGCTCTTAAACTGTCCATTTGTTTCTTCTCTTTATATTAACTGCATTACCAGGACAGTGAGCACCCCCATTTCCACATTAATGGTTTGAGTGTTATACTCTTTCATAACTTTGGGTTTTTCTCTCAATTACATTGGCAATTAATTATGCTTATGGGGTATTAATAGATAATTATTTTTTCCCACTAACCTTGTTTTATTTATAGGATCAGTTATGGAGTAGCGGTCTTTAGACCGCTGCTTCATAACTGCTGTTTCCGGCGAGACTGAAGGCTTGAGCGGAAACGGGGGCATCAAGCTCCATTCGCAAAAGACATATAGGTATATACTGTGAACAACACATGCTCAGTTGTGTATGCTCCAGGCTTATCACTGAGGTCATGTGGTACTATTTTAACCTCTATATATTTGAAAGCTTCTCTAAAATATATATACTGGGTTATGCTGTCTCTGCATATACATTATGTTGTGTTCCTTTAATGTCAAGATTTGAACCATCTGGGTTGCTCTCTTGAGCAGTGTTTCACAGTCTATTCCATTATGTCATTAGTAGTTCCACAACATCATTGTCCCATGGGATGTACAGGGAGGAAGAATGCTGCTGTACAGTCCTGAATATGAGCTTTATGGAGTCTTTCTATTCTGTATATTCAGTTTTGGTTGTCAAGACGGAATTTTGGAAAACAAACACTTAGAGGAATCAGAGGGGTAACTAACCTATTACAAGTCTATACAAGCTGTTTGTCATCAATAAATCATTAGGTAGACTGTCTATAATGAAAGTTTAACACTGACTCATAGTCAAACGCACACTAATGCTCCGATATATATTTTTATATTTTGCAATCCGATCAATAGACCCATACATTACAGCATTAAAACGTAACTAGAAGAGAGAGAATCTTTCTTAATGAAAAGCCATTAAGAGCTCCAAGAAAATCTTGAGCAAATGTAGAGGTGAATCTTTTAATGCTCCAAAGGAAATTGCTTTTAAAATGATATATTTTTTATGAATCATAATGGCAGAGGATCCATCCCTTTAGATTTTTCTGAAATGACATTTTGCTGTAATTTTGTTTGAGTTAATTATTATTATTATTTTTTCTAATTGAATACTGTGATAGCACAACAAGTACAAGTCAATGGAGCACAGGGTGCTTATATAAGGCATCAAAATGAATCACTCTATTCTAATATAAGGAAAAGCTACATGGACCAAGAAGAGAAAAAATATTGTGTGGAGGGGATGGTTACCTCTTTGCTTCCTCAACCCTACTCTTAAAGGAATACTCCATATTTTTTAATGAACTCAATTACATTTACCATCTGGGACCAACATGGGGGAAGCGCGCTTTCAGCCAACTTGACTCCCTATTTAAGGTCAGTAGCGGCATTACTACTTGCAAAGCATTAGTACCCTGTACACCTCTTACAGCCAAACAAAGAGTATAGTCCATCTTATGTTCATCCCACAAGTGACGAATTGCAACAAAAAGGTCTATCTTGCTCAGCACATTAAAAGGAATACTCCGGGGGGTGGAGCCAGCTACTAAAGCAGCTAGACGTGTTTCACTGCAGCTCCAGACTTTCAATTATAAATATATGAAATAAACCAAGTATATTAGCTTGCAATTATTCTAATGCTCAATAGAACATAAGAACTATCTACTCCAATCTACAGATGAAGAAAGACATGGTATAATTGTGTTTTTCCGCCTTCATACTTCATATGAATATACCACATGGAGTTGCTCAGCTCCATTTTCTTACAGCTAACTTGCCTATCATGGATGCCCTGCTGACTTGGGAGCGGAAAACTGAACACCTACTAGAGAGGCATTATAAGTACCTAGCTGAAGACATTCTGTCGCTACTAACTCACATATCTGAACTACAACTAAAAAGTACCGGGAAGGATGAGACGCCAACAGTCAGCGAGAGATGCGGCGATACAGAGAGTCCAGATGAAGAGAGCCCGGAGGATTGTGAAACTAAGCCAAATACCCATTACTACAACCTGCGTGACATCCGCATAGATAAACGGCGAACCCCATGTGAGTCCGGCAATTATCTACATGGCACACCTACGCCGATCACAGAATGTCCAGCAACGGCTTTTGCTTGTTGCCCTCAGGACCCTACAGCTCCGCTTACCTTCCCAGTGGAGGTCACTATAGAGGAATGGGCCTGCCCGGGTCAGCTAGGGAGAGAGGAGCTAGATGATGCCGTTGGTGGGAGTTTGGTAACAGAACGGAAGTTTGCACAGGGCCCGGCTACCTCCTCTGCTGTATTTATGCCAGTCATGGGGGAAGAGGTTGTAGATGTGATGCGGCCTAGCTTCTTAATAGAGCCGACTATGAGAGCACTAATGCGGATCCAATCTGACCAACCGCATACTGTCAGCTACAATTTATACAGTTACACACCACAGCTGGACTTGGACTTACTCTTAACGACCCAGCAGATCACCTCTAATGCTACTTATAGTGAAGCCAACAGATCTGGAGGTGAAGTGAGTGGGAAGAGATACTCTGCTCCGCAACTGAGGGGTCTTGTGCAAGTTTTCCTAAGAAACATTGACGCAAGAAGAGCTGGTATAGGCTGATAAAACAGTGCGTTGGGTGTCTTTACATTTTGCTGATCAGGTTAAAGGCGCTACATACCCGTAACTTTAAATGCATAATTGCCCAGAGATCAGCAGCAGGAACTATGACTTTATCTAAGATCAAAGATTTCCACATATAGGTTGCTGATAAGCAATAGGATCGAACTCTGATGACAGTAATGCCGGGTGCATTGGTGTCCCTAGCCAGCATGGAACAGAGACTTTGCTCTTGACAGTTTCTTTTGCTATACTGTCTTGTGAGGTTATGGAAACAGCCGAGCACTCTTTGAATTATAACGAGCTGAACGTAATTTGGGATTGTTATGTGCTCCTCTGATCTCACTAAAACCAGCAAGCTGATGTACTGTATATAGCTCTTACGGTAGTCATATTATTATTACTAAGTACATATATTAGGTAAAACTGTCCGGGTTTTGTGCTAGTAACAACAGCTGCTAGTTTAAAAAGAAAAAAAAATTATTTTTTTTAAATATGGCTAACCTTGTTGTGTGTTAAACTTTGCTCTTGGCCCTCTCCTTAGTAATGTGTTGCCTTTCATCCACTTACCATAGTTTGCTTCAGCAGTATATTAGAAATTTGCTTTATTAGATATGATAATACCTATATTCCACATGTCTAGTTTATATATATCATGTAGTGACCTTGCAGACAATAGTTAGAAAATAGTCACAGTTTGTATTGCTATCCTTGTAATTCTCCTGAGTACTAGTAACTAATGGGACCTGTACTTTGCCCTTACCTTTACTGTCTCTACATCTACTTGTCACATGCCATATATTACATTTTTGCTTTAAACTGTATATTATCCGGTGCACTTTGAGACAACACTGCACCCATGAGCTGCTATTGCCCTGAATTAAGCCATTTGAGGAATTCCTCTATTTCTATCTGACTAAGACACATATAATATGGGTATCAACCTTAGAATTTTCCCTGTAGAGCTTCTCATGTAATAAATTGATGCAGCTTTATAACAGTGGCATGTCAGTTATAGGTTACGTTCATCCAGCTCTGCTATAAAGTGACAATATAATGCTTATATGACAATATCAATCCCACTGTATGGTAGCATTAGCATACTTTTATAAGTTTATAGCTTACATTTAGATGATATGCGTGTTCCCCAATTAGGGCACCTTACTTTTGTATTACACTTAAGGATCAAACTAATTTTTTAGCTAAAGTTATTCAATATTGTTGTTATATCTCTGTTCTACATCAATCTTAATCCCATCCATTCGACTCAAATCAATGTTTTTTGATATTTACTAATATGATATCTTCTATGAATCATAGGTCATGTTATCACTTAACGGTTGCATGTCATTATGTTTTTATTGCTCATACACAGAGTACTTGCTTACAGTATAATCCTCAGAGAGATACATGTCCCCAACTATAAGTACCATAACTAGGATGATATTACAGTTGCCAACCTGCTATATGAGCTGTTTCTGATATTACACCTGCTTCTAGGCCTAACCTTCACATTTGTTGTTTGCTATACTGTTTGCATATTTGTACAGGTTCATATAAGTGTAGTAGCGTTTCAATTTTCATAGCTTAAGGCTTAATTCTACCTATTATACAGCATTTTTGAAAAATACTACTCATCTGACTGTGTTAATGTAGATTATATATGTAATATGTTCATTTACATGTCTTAGATTCCAAACGACCGCGGGCTTGACAATTTAGCTAGTTTATAAACAAATCCATAGTAACTCTGTGCTGAAGCAAAAATTGCATGCTTCTATATATGCTTATAATATCCCTATATACTGTTTTGTGTGTAAGGGGGCATCTTATCTTTAGTGGGACTGTTTGTATTATTACTGATACATATCTGTAATGCCCTACTGACTGTACAGAATGTATTCCAAGTTACCAAGTTCTGGGTATTGCAAATATGGGAGATTTGTATTATACCTCTCTATGTGGAGAGGTGGTCTTCTACTTACTTACATGATTAGAAGATGCTCATGTGAGGTTTAGATATGATTTTAGTTATTGCATAATATTGATATTTAAACCTAACATATAATATCATAATCCTATGGCCTACTCCCTACTTTATCCCACTTTAATTATAAAACACTTATCTTGCCATAGCCCTTTCTCTCATCCAAGCTAAGGAGCTAATACACCATATTTTATCTGCTTACCAATAGATTATTTAACCTTCATGTTTAATATTAAAATAACCTTTTATATTCCCCCAATATGCTCATGCATGGCTAACAATAAATGGATAGATAACACAGCTTCATAGCCCATCTATTTTACTTCATGGGCAAGACTAAGAGTCCCCAACAAGTTTCCTAAAGAACTTTCATATATATATGGCTCCGCCCTCCACCCTTTCCCTCCTATATATAGCGGTGCTTACCCGCTGATCTCCCCCTCCCCCCTTCTGACAATCAGATATCTATTATTTTTTATATTCTTGGTCCATGGGGCCTAAAATTATGTTCCTAACTGGCCAGTCATACATGGTATATTATTGAAAAATCGAGGTTTCATTAGCCTTTCACCATTGTAATATATAGATGCCAAAATGTTTCGGTTAATTTTGTTTGTATTTCATTCTTTTGACAAAGAGGTGTATTGTGTTCTATGTATGTTTTATGCAAAAACCTCAATAAAAAAATTATTAAAAAAAAAAAAGGAATACTCCATATGTTTTAATGAACTCAATTACATTTACCATCTGGGACCAACATGGTGGAAGTGCTTTTTTGGCCAACTTCACTGTTTGTAAGAAGAGTCTAACAACCCATTAAGAGCTCCAAAAATTCTTAAGCAAATTTAGAGGTGAAACTTTTAATGCTCCAAAGGAAATTGCTTTTAAAATTATATAACATTTTATTTATGAATTGTAATGACAGAGGATCCATCCTTTAGATTTTTCTGAAATGAGAAATTTTGTTGTAATTATGTTTGATTTAATTATTATTTGTTTTTTTTTTAATTGAAGACTTAGCACAAGTACAAGTCAATAGAGCACAGGATGCCCGTATTAATGAATATTCCCATCAAACTTCAAGAAAGTCATAACTACCCATACATAGAATCCTAGCATCGTATTTTTTTTTTATATAAGTATCAATTATTCACATTTTTGTCAATATGAAATATGTTATGTAGAACAGATCTAGATGGGAAGCATATCTTCTTATATAAGGCATCAAAATTGATCACTCTATTCTAATATAAGGGAAAGCTACAGTTGTGTGGGGTGGTGGTTACCTCTTCGCTTCCTCAACCGTACTCTTAGAGGGAGAGAGTGTGGGGGTATGGATTAACAGCCTCACTTCCTTAGGCCTCCCTACTCAAAGCATTCCTCTTACAGCTCAATGAAGAGTATAGTCCGGCTTATGTTCAACCCACAAGTGTCGAATTGCAACAAAAAGGTCTATGTTGCTCAGGACATTTAAGGAATACTCCATATTTTTTAATGAACTCAATTACATTTACCATCTGGGACCAACATGGGGGAAGCGCGCTTTCAGCCAACTTGACTGCTTGTAAGAAGAGTCAAGTTAAAGAAAAGTTCAACCTCAGGTGTATGGCTAATAGTGGGGGCCAATAAACTACAATAATACAGAGCAGTAGTCCGATGCGGTCAAATGACTAGACAGTTCCACCAAATATGCTTGGTCATACCTTGGCCCTGCAAACTCTCCAACATTTGTTAGAAAGGCTTTGGAAAACACAATGCAGCTTAGTAGGGACCCAATGCTATCAAAACAGAATTCGTACATATAATTCATTACATATTTTTTTTTCTTTTTTATTAAATTCAATCCCCCTCAGACACTCTGCAGAGTCAATCACCTCCTATAAGTCCCATCCCCAGGCCCAAAGAAAGAGAGCAGTTTAATAGGCACCTATAATGATAAGATAGTGGTTTGTACAGCTGTGCCCCACTCTTCCACCTAGACTCCCAAGTCATAGCTGTATAGTGAGATGTTCCAGGAAAACAATACAAACTTAATAAGGACAAGAGATAATACCATTTCAAATTGTAGTTTACAATTCAAGCGAAGCAATCGAGTCAAACAATGTATCTAGGTTGTTAGCTCTATAGAGAACTCTGATCGAGAGTAGCCCTTAAGAAGTCTACGCAGATTGACAGCTATTTATCAGACTAGCCAACAATCCTCACAGTGAATGGATCTGCGATGGGTGAGGAGCAACCATTGGCCAATAGTGTAGTCTATGCCACTTATCAACCTATGCAGTTTAATTTATCAGTACAAGCGAGGAGCACATATTAATGGGTGTCAACAGGAGGTAATCTAATGATTATTATTTTTTTTTTTATTAAGAAACCACAAAACGTTACCAAACTTGTGGCTTCTTCAGAATTGTATTACATTTTAATTTTAGCTAATTTTTATATGATCATAATCATGATAAATTGTAAGTATAAATATGTAAATAACTCAATATATTTCCATAATGAATACCAAATAATCACACTGAGCAGCACACAGGCAATACAGCGCACCAACAATGCCTTGATTGTAAATGAAATCCTTCAATACAAAAAATGGCATAATGTTGTTTTTATCGTTCCTCAAAGTCTGCAAAGGAAGCACCATTCTTTTTTATTTTCCCTTCTTGTTGGTATAGTGGTAGAAAAAAAGATCCTTTTTCATTCAGCGATAGCCAGTGCTAGTATAGTGTGACATCACTGACCAATATATGATGATGTCACACAGAATAAGGAAGGGGATCGTGTGTTTTTTAATTGGGGGGGTTGACATGTTCCTCTGGAATGCAGGTGATGAAAATGTCATAAAATAGCAATCAACAGTTAAGAAAAAAAAACTTTGGCTGAGAGATACACTAGTCCCTATACCTCCTCTATTTAGCCTAGAGAGGCAAGTGGCCTCTCATTTGAAATGAAATAATGTCCACCTAAGATATAGGTGATCATCATAAGAAACAGTGATATTGTGCCCCACTGGTTATCAGGAAGATTTTTTTTATGGCGGTCATTCCTCTCTCCCTCTACTTTATTTACTATAAGATGATAATTCACTTATTTTTTTTTTATGTTAGATTCACATTCTCCTTCTAATTTGTGGGTGATCACCAGGGTGTGTTTGAACAGGGATAATGCCCTTTTAGAGCTCCTATCACTCCTACAGGCTCCATAAAGGGGTTTGAGAACCAATTTTGGAAAGAGGGGAGTCACCTCTTTACAATGAGAGGCCTCATACCCTTACATACAAATGTCAATCACCTATCTAATCTATTTACTGAAAACGAGTTTGTAGCTTCAAAGGAGTCCATATCCCCTAAAGACAGCATACAATACTTTTCATATGAGAGTCTCGTGTCAATATGTTTGAATACTTCTCTTTCACATGGGAGATGGAACATACTGTATGTGCGTCTAATATCCCTTTCATTCTACAAAACTATATTGCATTGGCCTCTTATATTTTCTGTAAAAATGCTGCACATTATCTGTAATATAAGTAAATTAAAATGGAAGCTAGGTACCACATAGTTAGGGTTGCCACCTATCTGGGAATGACCCAGACAGTTTGGATTTTCATTTGTGTGTCTGGGTTTCAAACTGATTTAGGCCCGGAAATGCAAATGTCCGGTTTGGTTTGAAAAAGCCACAGCCAAAAAAAAAGTGACGTGCATTTGCAACATACTGAGCATGCCTACAGTTATTTCTGTGTGTCTGAGTGTGGAAGTGTGTCTGTGTTTTGTGTGTGTTTGTGTTTTTCAATGTCTTTCTGTGTGTGTGTTTGTGTGTGAACGAGTTAGTGTGTTTGTGTGTATGAGAGAGCGTTAGTGTCTTTGTGTGTGTGAGAGAGCGTTAGTCTCTTTGTGTGTGTGTGTGAGAGAGAGTGTTTGTGTCTTTGTGTTTGTCAATGTCTTTCTGTTTGTGTGAGTTTGTGTGTGAACGAGTTAGTGTATTTGTGTGTGTGAGAGAGCGTTAATGTCTTTGTGTGTGTGTGAGAGAGCGTTAGTGTCTTTGTGTGTGTGTGTGAGAGAGCGTTAGTGTCTTTGTGTGTGTGAGAGAGCATTAGTGTCTTTATGTGTGTGTGTGAGAGAGTGTGTTAGTGTCTTTGTGTGTGTGATAGAGAGAGCGTTAGTGTATTTGTGTGTGTGCGAGAGTGTGTATTAAAGTGTAAGTCTGTAGGAGTGTGAGCGTGTGTGATAGATATGTGTATGTGTGAGATAGAGAGTGTGTTTTAGAGTGTGAATATCTGTGAGAGTTTGTGGTTATGTGCTATTAAACATACTGTGTACTTGGAAATAAAAAAACTGCTGTGCTAAGCACGGCAAAAGAGTTCAGGTTTGGCCTGAAATAAAGCTGCCACTACCAGCCCTACACATAGTGCGTATTTGTGTAATTTAATCATTGTGCTTTGCAGTTTATTTTGACTATTTATCTTTTGAGGGTTGGCAGGTGAGTGTATGATCTGTAAGGGGTGATGATATATGAGGGGGCAGGAGATGAATAATGCAGCAGATTACAGAGACAGTACAATGATATATGAGAGGGGGGGGTGTAGTATTAGGTTCTGGCCACTGTTATCCAGTAGCATGTAGTGCACATACCCTTCCCGTCACTTCTGCACTACTGTACAAAGCCATCTTGAGGTGGGATAACAATGAACTCCCTGTTATTCAAAGATTTAAACTTCCACAACAGCTATCTTATTAAAATGCATTTACCCCCCCCCCAACATACTCTTAAAGGAATATAAAAGTCAAAATTAAACTTTTAGAATGAGATAAAGTATGCAATTATAAAAGATGTTTCAATTTACTTCAGTTATCAAATTGACTTTGTTCTTTTGGTGTTTTTTGTTGAAAAGCAGGTAGGTAGGCTTAGGAACAGCAGTGTACTAGTGAGAGCCAGCTGCTGATTGGTGGCTACACACATATGATTCTTGTAATTTGCGTTCAGCAGGTTCCTAGTAATGCATTGCTGCTCTGGAGCTGACTGTGCATCGGTTTATACATTGTTATATACAAGCAATAGTGTAATAATAACATGCTATAAAACGTTAGGGTATTTTCTTTTTTGCACTTTCATGTCCCTTTTACAACTCACTGGCCTCTTGTCATTGGCTCACCAGATGTGTTTATCTAGTTCACAGAAGTGCTTTGCTGCTCTATATTTGACTCTATTTATTTGTTTAAAAAGAGACAGTAAAGTAAAAATTAAACCTTTAGGATTCAGATAGAGCATGCAATTTTAAACAACTTTCCAATTTACTTCTGTTTTCAAATTTGCTTTGTTTTCTTGGTATCTTTTATTGAAAAGTAAAACTAGGTAGGCTCATAATTGCTCAGGAGCGTGCACATGTCTTTAGTACTCTATGGCAGCAGTGTTTTGCAACATTATTTGTAGCTTTGTTATACAATATCGAGATGCATTTTTTAAATTATAGTTATTATGTTTAAAAAGACATGAAACCCAGTAGTTTTTTCATGATTCAGATAGAACATACAAATTTAAACAACTTTACAATTAATTCATATAATTAAACATTTTCTATTACAACCTGTGTTTAAAACCCCTTTAACGTGTATTTCAGTTTGGACCATTATGTCACTTTAAAATGTGCAGCTTGTATCATGCCTGCTCTGCACTTTTTTGTTTGTTACTTATGTTGCTGCTATTTTTACCATAAAATTTAGAATGTTATTGGTCTTAAAATCATCATATTTTTTTTTTCTTTTGCAACAGAAGAACTGAAGGAAAAATTGACAAAGTACATAGAGGAAGTGAATTCTCGGAAACCTGGATTTATCAAAATTGTCAGACACAGCAAACAAGAGGGACTCATAAGATCCAGAGTTAGTGGATGGAGAGCAGCTACTGCACCCGTGGTGGCACTTTTTGATGCCCATATTGAGTTTAGTGTTGGCTGGTAGGTATTCTACTTGTCAGGTGTCTTTTAGTGAGCTATTCTCATATCATTATACAATGTAACACGATTGTATCTCCAGCTGTGGGGACATTTGTTAAGAAAACTCCCTAACTTTTTGGGAGCAGGTAAAAGAGTAAGGGGTTAATTCACTGCTACCTGTGTTTTATTTGGCAACTAAGGGCTAGATTACAAGTGGAGCACAATCAGTAGCGCAGGGTGCATTATCTTTTGTGTGACTACGCAGTCTGGTATTATTTAAATATTTTATCCGAAGAATGCTAATGCAGATGATAGCGCACCCTAGACTGTCATTTAAGCAATATATTTATATAACTATATATATATATATATATATATATATATATATATATATATATGTGTAGATATACACATTACACATATATACACGCACATACAGGCACGGAGCAATTCCATTGGTCCTTGTTTACTTGTGAACGTTTAAATTATTCTTACTAAAAAACAATGATTTTACTGTATTTTTATTTTTGTGTTTATCCCAGAATCTGAAAATGTAACAGATTTGATGTATGCTATCAATAGTTCAAATATTGTGGATCTGCCCAAACAGGGTATAAGGGATGGAGGCTTCTGCAAGAATAGTCTTGAAATAACAGATGATCAAAGCCACATCTACAGTACACTGCATAAATATGCATTTTTCTAATCTTCTTTTCATATTTTATTATTTTGTTTGTGGGTTGCATAGCTTCATATCATTTGCCAGAATGTTAGAGAGGCTGGTATGATGGCCAAAATGCACCAATCAGAGTAAACCTTTTTGATTTTACTGGTTATGCTGATCATTCTGCCTGCAAGGATCTAATTAATGACGAAAAACAAACTTCTTCACATGCCTAGTTATAAGAAAGACTTTGTCAAGCTACCAGATCTATAATTGTTCCCTTGGCATATTTTATCTGGACCTTGTGTGAAGGGGATTTTGGCAGAATATTCAAAGTATTCTAGATCTTTGGGTCATTTGTGCAGGTGCTCAGTCAGAGCAATTTGACGGTTTTATTTAAACCTTCTTAATGTTCTGGATAAAAGAAGACCTGTGTCATCCTGATCTAGATTTGAAACAGTAGGACACATGTTTAAGGAATAAATAAACAATTAATATAAATAATTATAGCTCTAGATCCTGTTCAGTTTGTGATTGTAATACATTCGGATTATTATAGCCTGTGGTGACTAAATAATCTTGATTTTATTAAAGACAGGAGGTGAATATTTTGCATCAAATCTTGACTGAATTCAAACAGCAGCAAAGAAAATATACTGAAAAAAAAATAACATAGTAACAAGGCTGCACCAACCAGCACACAGCAGTCTAATAAACTGTAATGAACAAGTCCAGCACTTCCTCTTTTCTTTGACCGGAAGACAGCAGAACCAATAAAGACGAAAAATGACTTAATGGTAATCCATCATAGACCAGAAAAGAACAGTGACTGACTCCCAGGAATGGAAAACTCAACAGATGACATGGTCCGAAGATAAATGAGGAAATGAAATCCGCAGAGTCACTGAAAGAAAAAAAAACGAAAAGGAACAACTAATCCCAGAAAGGAATACCAACAGCAATAACATAATTAGTTGGAATTTCTAGAAAACAAAATCTTTATTAACACATCAAGGGAGGGAACAGAAGGGGGGGGGGATATTTGCCTCCTGTCTTTAATAAAATCAAGATTATTTATTCACCATAGGCTATAATAATCTGAATTTTATGACAAGACAGGAGGCTTCATATTTTGCATTTTAAAGCACCTACATAAGAATTTAAAAAAAATAAAAAAAATTGCCAGAGTCGAAGCTCTGATGCCCCTCTTAAAAACCCTGGGGGGATGGTACTTTAAACCCCGTTTTACCTCTGAGGAGGTTGTTCAATCACCCCTATGTGAAAAGCCCGGGGGAGGGGCTAGCAGTCATCGGGCTTGAGATATGCCCCTACTAGGGAATGGGAGAAAGGGTCTTTCCCAGCTAATTGTGAAGATAAAAGAGAGTCTAATATTAAACTAGATAGATTAGACGTCAGGGTGACAGACACGCATGATGTAGGAGGTGGGAGGGGCGGTCCTTCCTGAGACCGCGAGTCAGAGGGAGAAAGTGATCGGAGCAGTAAAGTATAAGGCCACTCGATCTCTGTAGGAAGGACGCCACTGCCACCAATGTAAGATCTGGAATCGTTAGGAGGAGGAGGCCATGAACGGCCAGATTGCAGAAGCGATTATGAGCGCAAGTCGAAACCTCCTTTCAACGATTCCAGAGATGATAAGAATCCTGACTGGTCTGCAACTAGTGAACCGGCGATGATTCGGCAGGAGAACCATGAGCAGCGGGGAGTTTATAAAACTCAGCTGCAAAAACTATATCACTAACAATAAAAGGCATACAAATTTAAAAATAAACTCAAATAGCTATAAAACTATACCTGGAATCATGTTTGCAGAAGCCAATTCACAGCATTAATAAATGCATAAATCTATAGAAGGTCTGAAACGTGCATGTCCCAGAGGCCTAACAACGGGCCGCATGCCTGTTATATCAAATTAATACACAATTTATTAAATAAAATAACAAAAGATAATAACAGAAGATAACTAAACAAGAATTAGAATAATATGATAAGAAATAATATGAAGAGAGAAATGAATACATGACCTGCTGTCTGGAAGCAGCAAAGAAAAGAGGAAGTGCTGGACTTGTTCATTACAGTTTATTAGGCTGCTGTGTGTTGATTGGTGCAGCCTTGTTACTATGTTATTATTTTTTTCTCTGTATGTTTTCTTTGCTGCTGTTTGGATTCAGTAAAGATCTAATGTAAAATATGAAGCCTCCTGTCTTGTCATAGAATCTAACAGATATGTTTCTACTCATCCAAGTAATGTAAGGTTCCTAAGATTTGCTTTAGATCTTTTCTCTTATCAATGTGTAGCTTTTTATTTTTGGCTGTCCATAGCTTCAAGTGCCTTTACCAAGGTCCTTGCAGATCCTTTGGCAAAAATCAAAGTACAAGGAATGTTTGAACCTTTTGAAAGGCATCTTCACGGAGCATAGCAGGCCGCTACATCTCTAACAGGAGTCAGGTATTTTAGTAATTTGGTTGGCAGATCAATTTACCTGGAAGCTATCTGGTTTAATCAAAGACAGTATTATTACTGGGTGTTTTGTCCTGAATAAAAAATTGTTATAATGGATTTTATGTAATTGGGACCATCGTTTTGATTAAAGTAGCTTTAGAATTGATTCTGTTCACCTGGCTCTACATGTGGCCTTTGAGTCTAACATTTGTAGCTCAGTGAGACCACAACCCCAGATCCTCTATCAGAGGCTTCAGCTGTTTTACCTCTTACTTCTGTTGATGTTTGTCGGAAAGCAGATATTCTAGAGATGTTTTCTGCAGTTTGGTAGGAGTGTGTGTTGAGATGAGAGGGGGGGGTGATGTTTTTAGGTGTCCCCTCTTCTGTTAAGCATTCCATTTCTTGCTTCTAAGAATTTCTCCTAGGAAGTCTGGTGTTTTGGAAAAATGAAGGGACATAGCACTGTATTGTACATTAATGTATTTCAGTATTGACTAGAAGCAGATGTGCATTGAACACGTATTCTATTCTTTGAACTATTAGCACTGTTTCAGCTATAGATTTTACTGTGCATGGAGCAAATGTACTTATGGTCATGCACTTGCAACTTAAACACTGCTCCTGCATAGGGAGCATAAATTGCGTCAGTGATATTTCTCAGGTGTGGTGATTGAGTGTGCACAAAGCATATGTAAAAATGGTCCATACACAGTAAATGTTTTAATTGAAACAGCAATAACGTTAACTAAAAACATTAGTCACTTATTTGAGGGGTTAATGAAGCATTTTGGCACTACACCTTTGCAAATCTCTGATATTAGTGTTTGGGGTTTTGTTGTTCGTAACGTGTGCAAGAAAGAGATAGATGTGACCATTCTTGGTGATTCATCATTCCAAAGTGATGTACGTTTGTTCAGCTCTGGGAGAAGATGTGAGAGGAAGTGAAGAACAGACAACTGATCAGTATTCTTTAGGTCCTGGAATAATAAATCTGTGTGCAACTGGGATCCACTTCCACTCTTCTCTACTTGAGGTGAAAACCATTTTTCAGCTCTGACCCTCATAGAAGGTCAGGGTTTGATTAAAAGGTGAAACGTATAAACTGTAATTACCATGAAGGGCTCCAGCTACCATGCAGGATTAGTTAAAGTGAATGTGATTCAGTAAATTGACTGTTTAGAAGGCATATGGACTATTAATGTTATGATAAATGTCTGTACTATAACCTATCAGCGGTCAATGTGTCTATGTTAACCAGTCTGTTTTAGTGCAAAGACAACTGTCTTTTTAGATTGAAATATTCAGTGACCCAGATTTTTTTATTGTTTAAATTTAGTTGTATATGTTTCAAATGATAAAATTTCCTAATGCATTCATTCAGCTACCAAACATCTCCTGAGCAGTGTAAAAGTAGTTGCAGGGTTGTTGTTGTTTTTTGTTTGCATATAGATTTTATAAAGTATCCCTTTTTAATTACTTTTTTGAATCAAGCGAAATTACCCCAGGCTGTTGACTTGATCAGTTTATAAGTAGTGAACAGAATGTCATCTAGAAAAGTGACAAGGTGGACTTCATGGTTTCTTAGTGGTATAAATTTAATGCTCTGCCCCCCTTCCCTGTAAAATGTAGGCTCTTGTTCAGTGATGGCTAAGCTTGACACTCCTGATGTTTTGGAACTACATATCCTATGATCCTTATGCATTCTGCAGATTAGTTGAGCATCATGGAAAGTGTAGTTCCAAAACATCAGGGGTGCCAAGGTTAGCCATCACTGCTCTATCTAGATTAGATATCATATCAGAGATGAAAGGGACCTTCTAGTGGGCTCCACTATGCAGGTGTAAGTGATGTTATGTAAAATGTCATAAGGTCGGTATGACTCTCATACTCTATATAGCATACAAATATCTTCCAGAGACTTTGAAATCCAAAGACTAAAGTTGTGTCCTAGACACTTTTATCAAAAACTTTTATGGTGTTCAAAAATCTTTTTTCAATAACATTTGTTTTTGACATTAAAGCCTGCACAATAGTTAATGATTTCTATTTATAAACCTAAGTTTCATTTTCAAATATTTCTAATTGCAGATTGGAATGACAATTTAGAGTGAAAATGTATATTATTGTGATGCCCAACAATCACTACAAAACTGAAACATTTCATGTGGATAAGTTAATCAGTTGTTGGCATATTTTAATAATATATGTTTTCTTTTCATGCTTGTGCACACTTCACAGGTTTAGGTGTATTGCATTTACGCGTGTACCATATATGTTATTTGCAGATTACTCCCTCCAGAAATACATTATTGTTTTTTTTATTTTACCTTAGATGAACTGTATTTATCTGGTCATTTAACGATGCAGTCAAAGGGGTAGATTTACCATAGGTCGAGCGGACATGATTTGCTACGCTGTCGGCATTTAACATTGCACAAGCATTTCTGGTGAAATGCTTGTGCAATGCCACCCCCTGCTCACTCACGGCCAATCGGCTGCTAGCAGGGGCCATCAATCATCCCAATTGGACCGAGATTATTTCTTACAACCGCTGCTTCTTAACTTCCGTGGACCAGAAACGACAGGGGTGTCAATGCAGCATCTGCTGCTTAATAAATTGACCCCAGAGCCTTAAAGGGACAGTCTAACCAAAAATAAACTTTCATGATTCAGATAGAGGATGCAATTTTAAACAACTTTTCAATTTACTTTTACCATCAAATTTACTTGGTTCTCTTAGTATTCTTTGATGAAAGCTAAGCCTAAGTAGGCTCATATGCTAATTTCTAAGCCCTTGAAGTCTGCCTCTTATCTCAGTGCATTTTGACAGTTTTTCACAGCTAGACAGCGCTAGTTTGTGTGTGCCATATAGATAACATTTTGCTCACTCCCATGGAGTTATTTAAGAATCAGCACTGATTGGCGAAAATACAAGCCTGTCAATAGAACTGAAATAATGGGACACTCTGCAGAGGGTTAGATACAAGGTAATCACAGAGGTAAAAAGTGTATTATTATAACTGTGTTGGTTATACAAATCTGGGGAATGGGTAATAAAGGGATTATCTATCTTTTTTAGCAATATAAATTCTGGAGTAGACTGTCCCATTAAACAAATCTCTAGGTAATGTAATTGGTACAGAGAGTTTGTGAACACATTTAAGTCTAGGATGTGATGGAAGTTATCAAGAACTACGATAGCTATTTTATTTCAGGTGCTATTGATGATGTTATTTAAAGGGACATTCCAGTCAAAATATAAATGCACATAGGTTTATTACAACTTTGAATAGAAACATATTTGCAATATACATGTATTGGCAAAAATGCTTCTAGTAAGAGTTATCACTGTTTTAGTGTGAATATTATTCTCTGCATGTGCATGTGAAGCATAGCTAGATATTGTCACTGCACCCACATTTTAAATAATGCAGCTGCTCAGATCATCAGTGGGGCTTGTATCATGTCAGCAATTATCAAATTGAGTAATTACAAGATGGTACAAGCACCTTATGCTCTCTGAGCAAGTGCTGTGTTTAAAATGCTGGTGCACGGTGCATACTTAAATACACTTTTGAAACAGCTATATCTTTTATTAGAAGTATTTTTGTTAATGCATGTATATTACAAAATTGCTTCTGTTCAATACCAAAATGCACCCATGTGGTTTTCAATTTTGGCTGGAATATCCTTTTAACAACAACAAAAAACAAGTATCTGAGCTTTTTCTGTATGTCCTAAACCTGGAAACACATGCACGTGTCAGTTGGCATAGGTGATAAGATACCAGACGTCTGTAAAATAACTCTGTTGCCTTCAGTTTAAGGCTGCAAAATTAAGCATATTTATATATTATACATGTTTTTAACAAACAGGAAATCCAATGAAGACTTATTGATGGAAATCCAATGAAGACCCTGATGCCGGTGTTTGTTTTCGGATAAAGTCATAACAGTAGATAAACTCCTGTATTAAATCAATTGCATATTGGAAAATCTGCCTTCCCAATATAACATTTTGAATCAAATGTTTGAACTTGCATTTTTTTTAAATAAATGGATGTAGTGCAACCATTGCTTGGTGGAAGCAAGGAGAGAAGTTCAATTAAAGGGATATTAAACCCACATTTTTCTTTCATGATTCAGATAGAGCATGCAATTTTAAGCAACTTTCTAATTTACTCCGATTTTCAATTGTTCTTTGTTCTCTTGCTATCGTTATTTGAAAATGCAGGAATGTAAGGTTAGGAGCTGGCCCATGTTTGGTTCAGCACCTGGGTAGTGCTTGCTGATTGGTGCTTGCACATATTCGCCCATTGTCATTGGCTTACCCAATGTGTTTAGCTAGCTCCCATTAGTGCATTGCTGCTCCTTTAACAAAGGATTATTATTTATTATCATTTATTTGTATAGCGCTGCAAAATTCCGTAGCGCTGGCTACAATAATAGGGGTATACAATGACAAGGATTTGCGATAAAATACACAACATAACAAAACTGAACAAATCTAGTACAGGAGGAAGAGGGCCCTGCTCCGGAGAGCTCACAATCTATAGGTTTAGGGTGCAGAGACATAAGGTTGGGGTAGCTTGTCACATCGGTTGTAGTTGCAGCAGTGAGTCAGGCAGTTCATGTATTAGTTTGGCTAGGATGAGAGATAGAGGAGAGATGGTAAGCCTCTCTGAATAGGTGGGTTTTAAAGGAGCATCTGAAGCTATATAAGGTTGGAGACAGTCTTATGGAGCGGGGTAGAGAGTTCTAGAGGACAGGAGCAGCACGTGTGAAGTCTTGGAGACGGGAGTGGGACGTAGAGATAACAGGAGTGGAGAGACGTAGGTCAGAGGTTGATCGAAGAGGACAGGATGGGGAAGTATTTGGAGATGAGAGAGGAAATATAGTTGGTAATTAGACTGTTGAGTGCTTTGTAAGTTAGGGTTAATACTTTAAATTGTATTCTGCAGTGTATGGGGAGCCAGTGTACAGTGTAGAGACTGGCAGAGCGGAGAAACTGATGTAGAGAAGCAAATTTGATAAACAAACTAAATTGGAAAATTGTTTAAACTGAATCATGAAAGAACAAATTAGGGTTTTCGTGTCTCTTTAAGTTACATTGAACATTCTCTTTAATTTGTACTATAAATATATATATAACAAAGGGCCTGATGATCTGATTTTAGCGTGAGAGCTATGCAGAGCTGTGGATGTGAAAGACATTTTCCTACACATAAAGATTTTGCGGGATTTCTCTCAATGCCAGCAAGTTTTTGATCAGTGGGCCCAAAGTCTTTTTTTAACACATTTAGGGTCCGATTTATCAAGCTCCATATGGAGCTTGATGCCCTTTGAAGGCTCACTGGAAACATAAGTTATGAAACAGCGGTCTAAAGACCGCTGCTCCATAACTTGTCCGTCTGCTCTGAGGCTGCGGACAGAAATTAACCCGATCGAATACTATCGAGCTGATTGACACCCCCTGCTAGTGGCCGATTGGCCTCGAATCTGCAGGGGGCGGCATTGCACCAACAGTTCACAAGAACTGCTGGTGTAATGATAAATTTATCGATGTGTAGTGATGTGCAGCAGACATGATACGCTACATCGTATCATGTCCGGTCGCACTATCATAAATATACCCCTTAATTTACAATAGACTATTTCTTAAATTAGATGTATGATTGTGGGATTACAGTAATGAGTCATACCTTTTTGCAGTACAGTTTGTAATTCCTTTTATGGGAGTCACTAACAATTAATTATTCCTTGAACATAAATGCAAATGCACAGACGCCAATGATTATTGTTATGTATATCTGGCCTTATAAAATGTGGATATCTTAGTAAAGATAACGTTATTCAGATTTTGAAAGAAATACAACATTCCTAACTAGAGTGCATTAAATAAACATATTCCTAGTAATGTGTCAATACATTTTGCTGTGCAAGACCGCAAAATACTTTTGCATAATTCGCCAGTAACATATTTTGCAGAATGAATAGACCAATGTTAAAATTAAATATTCTCACTAATCTTTGTTGTGTTTAATCTTTTATAAACCCATTTAAAGCCTGAAAATTCTAACAGAAACACTTTGAAGATGTCAACAAAACTGTAATATCCGTTCAGCTGGCGTATTTGAAAACTCTTTGCAATAGCATAAAACACGAAGGTTCAGAAACATAATGTAATTCATAGAAAATAACAGAATTCATACAATATAAACGTGTATTAAAACAAAGATATGGATAATTTACTGAAATATAGTGCACAGTGATTTACATTTACTTTTAAAATATGCAAATCTGTATGCGGCAGTTATCCAATTGAATGCAGAACTAGCAATGCATTGTGGCAGGGGAGTATTTTGGCACTTGCCTAGGGCGGCAGATTTTTGGAGAGCAGCACTTTTTGAGTCTCACTACACACACAAATACACACACTGCACTCCACACGCAAACTATACTACACACACACACACCATAAACGCACACACTCACCATATACAGGCATGCACAATATACACACACACGCCCTTCAACATAAACATTTACTTTTGAAATGCCATAAAAAAGTCACGTTACACCCTCACCAAAAAATATTATTACCAAATAAGGACTAAAACCTGGGGATGGGGGGGGGGGTGTTGCAGCAGAATTTTGAGTGCCTAGGGAAACACAGAACCTAAATAGCAAGAATGTAAGATTATGAGCCGGACTATCTTTGGTTCAGCACCTGGGTAGCGCTTGCTGATTGGTGGCTAAAATGTAGCCACCAATCAGCAAGATTTACCCAGGGTTCAGAATAAAAAATAGGCCAGCTCCAAAATTTACTTTACTGCTTTTTTAAATAAAGATAACAAAGAAAAAAATGAAAATAGGAGTAAAATAGAAAGTTGCTTAAAATTGCCTGCTCTACCTGAAAGAGAAAAAAAAAATTGGGTTCAGTGTCCCTTTAAGTAAAGTAATGAAGGAGTTATTAGTAATCATGTAAGTGACATGGCCCATTCTGCTGTGAACCAAATGTGCAAAAATAACATAAAAAAACCAACATTTGCAACCATATCATAAATTATAAATTGAGGGATTAGCCACAAAATTTCATTTAGGCCAATTTTGAACCTCGACTCTGACATATCAGGGAAGGATAGACTGTTTATCATATAGTAAGCCAACTTTGTAGAAAAATGTGAAGAGAGGTGAAGATTAGAAACCTTCTCTTCAAGAGAACACACATATAGCACTCTCGGTTTGGAATTATCATACAGCTAAACAGCTGGAGGTAATTGACAGCTTAAACACTAATAAACTTGTGGGCTCACAGTAAAATAAAATATAACTTTTATTAAGACACAAATAAAATAGGAAAATTCATAAAAACACACTTAGGTACCTTATACAGTGTATATAAATCATTAGAGGAGTATGAAATAGGGTATGACCACTAATATAGTCAAAAGTAGCTCAATAATATTTTACGTGTGAATATTACAGCTCTATTGAATACCCCTATATGTATTGTAATCAGAAGATGTTTTTAACTTAGTGGCTTGACATTGTGTGTTCAAATATCTTCTGATAATAGATCCTAGGCTAAGTATTCTCATATGACCACTAATATAGTTCAAAGATGAATGCAGTAGTAACCGAGAAAAAATCTTATTGTTGCTTCTTGTTATCTATGTATCTATTATGTATCAATGTACAAAATTCTCTACCACATGAACTATTGAACTTCTGAAAAGTATTTGTTAAATCAAATGTTACATTCGAAATTTCGAATGTGGATATTCGAAAACTGTAAATAGCATTTGATTATAAAATTTCTAGGAATATTCGTTCTTATCAACATTCTATTATGTAAATCGAATTTCTACAATGACATTTGTTCTAACACCTGAATTCGAATATAAACACATTCGCCCATCCCTAGACAGAGCACACACCCAAGTAGATGGATTACAAAACATAGGGAAATCATCCCATATAGGTTAATTAGCTAAAACTCTCCATTTACCCTACTCCACATGTATTAAAATGAGACTCGGGGCTCTTCTGCACATTTGATATGTATCAAGTAAACGGCATGTCCTGAGTGTAAGGGATACCTTGAGCATAGTATTGTAAGTGATATTACTCCAGTCTCGATAGTTATTATTATTATCAGGTATTTGTAGAGCGCCAACAGATTCCGCAGCGCTGTAAACATAGTCGGTGTACAGGATAGCTTTTGTAGGGGTCAAGTGGGTGGAGGGCCCTGCCGAGAGTTTCACTGTTGTAGTCGGCTCTTATGAAGCGATCTGTAAACAGCTGGGCCCATAGGCTTACAATCTAAGGGGTTCAAGGGGAAAGTAATGGCGTTAGGAAAGGTTAGTGTAGGTTGTAAGCATCCCTGAATAGTAGAGTTTTTAGGTAGTGCTTGAAGCTGTTAAAACTAGGGGAGAGTCTTATGGAGCGAGGCAGGGAATTCCACAAGATGGGGGCCAGTCTGGAGAAGTCCTGTAAATGTGAATGTGAGGAAGTAACAAGAGAGGAGGAGAGGAGGAGATCCTGAGCTGATCGAAGGGGACGGGAGGGAGAGTATCTAGAGACAAGTTCTGAGATGTAGGGGGGAGCAGTGCAGTTGAGAGCTTTATATGTCAGGGTGAGGATTTTATGTTTAATCCTAGAGGCAAGAGGAAGCCAGTGAAGGGATTGACAGAGAGGTGCAGCAGATGAAGAGCGACGAGTAAGGAAGATGAGCCTGGCAGAGGCATTCATAATGGATTGTAAAGGAGCTATGTGGCAGCTAGGTAGACCAGAGAGGACGGAATTGCACTAGTCAAGGCGGGAAAGGATGAGAGAGTGGAGAGTGGTTTGTTGAATTTTTAACGATATAAGCAGGTCCTATTGTCCTGGTTTGCAGGAAGTGCAATCCTTTCCTGTTCTGGCATCGCAATTCCATCACACTGGGTGGAGAGGCAATACGATCTTAATGAAAAGTGTCCATATTCTCTATGATCTCCAGATCACTGCTAGGCAAAGATATGGCCTGCTTCTCCTTGCAGAAATATGGATTTGCAGATGTCTGTATTGGACTAGTATTCTCATGTTTAATCCTTCCTTATCAATTGACTCTCCACAACAAACTCCCTTCTTCTCCAACACAGAAGGTCTCAGCTCTCTAGATGTATAACAGATCTCAGGCATCCCAGTCTCTTCCCAGTATTTTTTCCACTCTAACTTGTAGAGCCTGATTACGAGATAAAAAACACATCTGAAATTGCGAGGTTTAGATCATCCGGCCATTAAAATGTAGTTCATAGGACATAGGTCTGTGCAAGCAGTAAGACATTAGAGCATTTGATTATTGCTCATTTATGTCCCCTTGAGACATTTGTTTCGTTATGTTGTCCAAATATATGTAGAAAGAGTGCATACAGAGCGATCAGCGTCCAATTTCCTTGCTAGGTTGTGCAGATCCAGCAAAGTTTGCTAAGTTAGATCAACTTATATTTCATCTATGTGCTCTATATTCCAAATTTAAGTACATCACTAACGTTTTCGATATATATATATGTGTGTGTGTGTGTATGGGATTTGCTCTACTTTTTATATCATAAATAGAATGCATTTGAGGCTTGAAAGGGAATATATATATTATAAAATCAAACTCATGAATAATTCCTTCCTGCTTTAGAGCTATAGAGACATATACAAAACAGTGTTCTGCTTGGAGAAATGGAGAGTTGCTTTGTGGTCCTGGGTCTTTAGGTGACCTGCTTAAACCAAACTATAGTTATCTGGTGGCCAGCTAGCAATCATTGTCTTTTCTTGTGGAATCATTGCTTGAATCACTAAAGTGAATGTAAAAATATTAAATTTGTCTTAATGTTTTATTAACAGGGCTGAGCCGGTGCTGAGCAGAATCAAGGAAAACCGGAAAGTTGTCATTTCACCATCGTTTGATAACATAAAATATGATAACTTTGAGATTGAAGAGTATCCTCTGTCTGCCCAAGGCTTTGACTGGGAGCTATGGTGTAGGTACTTGAATCCTCCAAAGTCTTGGTGGAAAATGGAAAATGCCACAGCTCCTATCAGGTAAGATGGTTAGTTTACCTAGAGAAGAGTGTAACTGTTACTTATAAAAGCATGTGTAGCGAGAGATAAAAAATGATATATAATATGATATTTAGATGCTATATACAGATATTTGTGTCTGTGTTTGTATGTATGTATAAATAAAAATATAAAAATGAATCTACTAGGTGGGAGGGGGAGCAATGTAGACAAAAATCTACTCCAAAAGCAATGTAGATGGATTTTTAACCTTAAGGCATTATTCCTTTATGGATTAAATGAAGAAATAAATTATGCTCCATTCCTTTAAGAAATAATATTTATTAAGGTTCCTAAATATCCTGCTAAAATAATTAAGAGGTCACCAAATTATAATGTTTAAAACAATAATTCAGTAAACAAAAGAAAAGAAAATAATGAAAAAAAAACCCATGGTATCGATAGGATTTAAATGCTGCCTTATACATAGACAAAAAAACATACTCTGGGGCCGATTTATCAACGGCCGAATGGCCCCTGATGCCCGTTTCCACGCGAGCCTCCAGGCTCGCCGTAAACAGCAGTTATGAAGCAGCAGTCTTAAGACCGCTGCTCCTTAACTGTTCCCCTGTTCTGAGGCTGCGGGCATCAATCCGCCGGATCTCATACGATCGGGCTGATTGACACTACCTGCTAGGGGCTGATTGGTGTGAATCTGCAGGGGATAGCATTGCATATTAATGTCTGTCGGACTGAGCGGACTGAGCGCTGAGCAGATCATGTCGGGCAGACCGATGATAAATCGGCCCCTTTGTCTAGAAATAGTATTAACTATCTAAAAGATTGTTGAAATGTGTCAAATAAGGAGTGTGATGTTATAACATTGTGTTTTGAATTAAATAATAACAAAACAACATATAAATAATTGAAAACAAGATGTATCAACACACAATATACACTTAAAATTGTAAGCATGTTGCAAGTTTATGTTTGATAAAGTTATTTCACCCAGAGGGCATAAACCTAAAACGGAAATAAGAACTCGGTGGAAGACAGAGTGAATTAAAAGCCAGATGAAGCCCGATTAACACTGAAGGTGTCGGGTGAAATGCGCGTAGCAGTTACCAAATGGAAATCAGGGGGAATCAGCTGACCCCCTGATATTTGTGCTACTCAAGTCACCAAAACAGAACGTAACCCAAGAGGTAGAGTTATAGGCACCGTAGGTTGGCCACTACAATCAAGGAGCATTACGGTACACCTTTGCACAAGACCGAGCGGCTGTGGGAGATGTATGATAGGAATACACCAAGCCAAGTTTGAGTATCTTCAAGATGAGGTAAAGGTATCTATACCTCTTTACTTATTTTACAGTGATGTCCATGAATGCCAGAGATCTGAGACTGAAATGGAGTATGCAAGTATGATAAATTATGCCCTATACCGCCTCTAGAGTGGTCATCAGTATTCTCACCATCAGTTGGGATGCCCTATAAAGTCTGATGAAGTGTTTGCATGTACATAATTGTATTCTTTCATTATTGGGCCTGGAACCTTGGTTTCCTCTGCAAAACATAGCTCCCTCTTACTATTACAGGTCTCAGAGTATCTTTTCAGGAGTCTGTTTATCTTTATAGACATACCCCTTAACTCTGTGGAAAATATAAGGGTATCCCTCTGATTGTCTCTTATATAGTTCATCACAAAAGAGACTTTTTGAACGGTACAACTTTCCTTTGTATACTCCCGGGAGTTCTTCTAATTTTTAAATTGTTTCTGTGACCAGTCATTTGTGTTGCATTGATTATTTTTTTTCTTGCCATGCTCAAGTCACTAGGATTAGTTTCCAATTTAATATAGTCATTTACTTTTTTATGTTAGGCTTTAGTTAGATACTACAATACCTGACAGCTGCATTCATTACTTGTGGGAAATAAGAACCTGGCCACCAGGAGGAGACAAAGACACACCAGCCAAAGGCTCAAATACTCCTCCCACTTCTCCTATCCCCCAGTTATTCTTTGCCTTTTGTCCCTGGAGGTTGGCAGAGATTTAAGTGTCAGAAGTTTTATTTTTTAAAGAAAATACTTATATTAATTTTTACGTAAAGTGTGTCTCTCATGGAGGGTAGTATTCTTCGCAATGGGACAGGAGTTAGTCATGTTAGTCTCTCAGCGAGGGCCTGGGCGAATGTTAGAGTCCGGAGATGCAGTGGGAGTTCTCTCTGTGACACCATCCCGACTCATATTAACAGCTCCTCTAGCACTTGGCGTGCTACTTATTCATCTGTGCGGTTTCCTGTTTCTCGAGATCCTTTTTGTTCTCTTTCAGTCTCCGACTTGGTCGTGTTTGGCTGATGATGCCCTTTTTTTCTGGCATCTAGTGAGGCTTTCTGGAGTCTCCCGAGCTAGTTTGATCTGTCTTTTGGAAGACAGGGTTCTGGTTAGTTATCCCTCTACCTTGCTTCTTCCTTTGGGGAGTTGTTGGTCAGGGTTCCCTTATGGGGGCGTGTGTATGGGATCTGCCTTTGGGTGATAGTGCGCTTCGAGTCCTGTTGTTCGGTGGTTTTGCATGTGGTTTTTACCCAGGCTTGGGACTGCTGTTTGTGTCCTTGGGGCCCTTATTTCTTTATGTTTTAGCTCCCTGCTTTTGGATGAAGCAGGACTTTTTTATTTATGGGATGTGGTTCATTCCTGGTGCCCTCAGATTGGGCCACTTCTTACCCTCCTGTTCTTGGCATTCAGTGTCCTCTTTGTCTTGGGTATAATTTTCCCACAAGTAATGAATGCGGCTGTGGACTCTTTCCCATTAGGAAGAAAAACATAAATTATGCTTACCTGATAATTTCATTTTCTTCCGTGGGAAAGAGTCCACAGCCCCCAGCCCGTTTTTTTATGCGTTTTTCGCGTATAGTCTTCTGGCACCCTTTCACCTTGATATTTCTTCCACTGATCCTTGTTTACTCGGCAGAATGACTGGGGGATAGGAGAAGTGGGAGGAGTATTTGAGCCTTAGGCTGGTGTGTCTTTGCCTCCTCCTGGTGGCCAGGTTCTTATTTCCCACAAGTAATGAATGCTGGTGTGGACTCTTTCCTAAGGGAGAAAATGAAATTATCAGGTAAGCATAATTTATGTTTTTGCTTTACTTGTATTACACCTCAGTGCTTTAACAACCCGCATCCTCGATATAGGTGTTATATATGTTTGTGCTGAATAAGATAGACTTGGGCAGCTGTTAAAGTTGAATCAGTCTTCCCTACTATCTTTTTTTCTTTTTCATGTATCTCTATCTTCGTGCACTATCATTCTGTAAGATTTATTACAAACAGAATGGTGAGGATTACATAGGGAAATTGTTGTGGATTGGTGCTGTTAGTCTTGCCTGTAATATATAAGTGATAAAACACTTCCTCCAGAGACGGAAGTCATACAAATATTACATATACATAGGATTTCCCCGCACTCTAAAGTAATGGAATATGCAATAAAGGAAATAGTAATATTACATAATAGGAGATAATATTTATGCATAGATATACATCTTTACTATAATCAATCCACATTCCAAAAAAGGTGCATATATATAAAAACACACAGACTGGGTGTCTCCAGTCTCAATAAAAATAAGAGGTTGTCAGTCCTTTGGGGAATTTCATCTGAGCAAAAAAGCATGGAATGTATATAACTGCTTAATGAATTAAAAGAAAGTCCCTCAAAGGATTAAGCCAGCTCTAGGTATGTTAGTGGCAATAATAAAGACACTTTCAGGCATTCATGCCGTTTTAATACTCAGTTCAGTATTTGAAACCAGCAGCTATTGTAATGCTGAGTGTAGATGATTAGCAGGCTTTGTAGAGAATCATGCCACAATAACATTTAAGCAGACCAAGTAAATGTATGTAGCAACCACCATAATGGTATATTCACATCCAAGCTCTTAAGTGCAAATGCAGTTCTCAATTTCATGCATACATGATAATCCATAAAGCGACAGTTCTGAGTTAGGATGCAAAAATCAAAGCAAAGCGTGTTAAATGTATGTAATGGACCAATGAGGACACAGCAAAGACCGATATTTAAGGATTACATCCGCCGGGTATATGTTTCAAGTGAAGATAAAAGTTATCCTTCATTTGTTATATAATGTTAAAATCTGGCACTTCAGGACTATGTCCGCCAGAATATAGGTGTATGCCTTAATTGCACTTAGTGTAGTATGTCACAGCAAGTGTAAGGCATGCGGAATTGGCAGGAGGCGATCTCACCCAGACTCTTAGGGAACCTCCAAAATGCATGACCGGGTGCTCCAATCCATAAAAGCTTGTTGCAGCTTTAATTTTATTTGGCATGGTGTGCTACATATACAGACACAGCTGCTACTGAGTGCCGTCAGCGTCTGACGTCACTTCCAGGCGACACGCGTTTTGGGCTCCTACTACTGTGTGTGTGATTTGATACAGGGGTACAGTTAGCAAACTATCAACCTTGAGCAAGCCTGCTTGTTTAAAAATATAAGTACAATATGGTTATCTATAACACGTCTAGACTCTCTGTGCAGCATATTGTCACACATCACCTGTACTATTCCTTTAAACAGGATCTCCCACCCCCTGCTCCTTATAAAATACAGATTCACCTGAGGCACCTTGCTTGGAATTCGCCAAGCTTCCCTTGACCTTAACCTGTTTAAGAATAATTCTCCTTTTGTGCCAGACATGAGGAGTTCCTTTATCCTAGGAACCTTGCAACACTTAACCACTCTCTCCGCTTGAATCCTGGAAGCCTTTCCATTCAACACCAGTATCTTGCTGTTTCAGCTTGTCATCTGGCCGTCAACGTGCAGAGCTGCTGATGTCACAGCCGACTCGTGCAGGCAACGGAATCCGCTCCTACTGAACGCTCTCTCCAGTCTCTTCCTCACCACCTTGCCTGGAACCTGTCCAGTTCCTCTTTCCTGCATCTGAGATCCACCATAGATTTTTACCTAGAGCACAGAAGGTACCATTATTTCCTATTAACAGTAACAGTATGTTCATGTGATTTTACACTTGGAGTCACATCCTCCTTTTTCGTGTGTAATTCAGACACATGATAATGGATATAGGAATTGCTCTCATTAGATACAAATTCGTACACAACTTGTATCCTTACTTTTATCCAGCACTGTGTTAAATAATATGTAAACCGCATGTATACTGACTGCCTCCATTCTTGCCAGCAGAGCTACAATTTTCCAATAAGAACTTAGCAATTGATCTATTGTTAGTACCTCTTAAAAATCTACATAGGTCTGCAGTTGAGATTCAAAATACTCTGTTTCTTTCATGTAATTAGCAAGAGTCCATGAGCTAGTGACGTATGGGATATACATTCCTACCAGGAGGGGCAAAGTTTCCCAAACCTCAAAATGCCTATAAATACACCCCTCACCACACCCACAAATCAGTTTTTACAAACTTTGCCTCCTGTGGAGGTGGTGAAGTAAGTTTGTGCTAGATTCTACGTTGATATGCGCTCTGCAACAGGTTGGAGCCCGGTTTTCCTCTCAGTGTGCAGTGAATGTCAGAGGGATGTGAAGAGAGTATTGCCTATTTGAATTCAATGATCTCCTTCTACGGGGTCTATTTCATAGGTTCTCTGTTATCAGTCGTAGAGATTCATCTCTTACCTCCCTTTTCAGATCGACGATATACTCTTATATATACCATTACCTCTACTGATTCTCGTTTCAGTACTGGTTTGGCTTTCTACTACATGTAGATGAGTGTCCTGGGGTAAGTAAGTCTTATTTTTGTGACACTCTAAGCTATGGTTGGGCACTTTTATATAAAGTTCTAAATATATGTGTTTAAACATTTATTTGCCTTGATTCAGGATGTTCAACGTTCCTTATTTCAGACAGTCAGTTTCATATTTGGGATAATGCATATGAATAAATCAATTTTTTCTTACCTTAAAATTTGACTTTTCCTGTGGGTTGTTAGGCTCGCGGGGGCTGAAAATGCTTCATTTTATTGCGTCATTCTTGGCGCAGACTTTCTTGGCGCAAAAAGTTTCTTGTCATTTCCGGCGTCATACGTGTCGCCGGAAGTTGCGTCATTTTTTTGACGTTTTTGCGCCAAAAATGTCGGCGTTACCGGATGTGGCGCCATTTTTGGCGCCAAAAGCATTTAGGCGCCAAATATGTGGGCGGCTTTTTTGGCGCTAAAAAATTTGAGCGTCATTGTTGTCTCCACAATATTTAAGTCTCATTATTTATTGCTTCTGGTTGCTAGAAGCTTGTTCATTGGCATTTTTTTCCCATTCCTGAAACTGTCATTTAAGGAATTTGATCTTTTTTGCTTTATATGTTGTTTTTTCTATTACATATTGCAAGATGTCTCAGATTGACCCTGAATCAGAAGCCACTTCTGGAAAAACGCTTAACTGAGTTTCAGTTCTACCAAAGCTAAGTTCATTTATTTTAAATGTTATAAATGTTTATCTTTAGCTATGGTTTGTAATAAGTTATTATGATATACTTTTACATGCAGAATCCATTAGTATTTATGCTTTATATATTTCCATTCTTACATCTTATGTACAAGAAATATTTAGAAGATTTATAAGAAATATTTTTCTGATTCTATTTTAAAGACTTTGCCTGACTTTGTGCCTTCTAATAAAATTTTTAGGTCTTTTTCACTTCTTTTTTAATTATTGAAGTTTCAAATGACCAACAACATACTGATTTATCCTTCTCTGATGATGTTTTTTCTCTTTCAGAAATTTTCTTCATCAGATATTGACACTAACAAATGTACTTTTTTTTATTATTTTTCTATTATTAAAGTACATTTGTTCTTTGTTGAAAAGGTGTTGATTATTTTGGATATTAAGGTAACTAGTTCTTTAAGACTAGCTGACACTATTTCTGCCTATTTATTTCTTCTGTGTTTTCAGAGGTTTTCTTTCCAATTCCCCATTCTAGGGAATGGAATAGGCTGAGAATTTTCTTTTATTCCTTCTTCAAAGGTTTTAAACTATATTCTTTGCCAGCAGTTAAATTCAATTTGGAGGGTTATCTCTACTTCTACTAATTATGCTATTGTTTCTATAGCAAAATAGTATTTATTTTCCTTTAGATAGTTGTATCTTATTTATGGAAAATTATTTAGTTTCAGGTACTTTTCTTGGTCCTGTGATTTATTTGGATATTGCAATTGCTTAATTTTTTCTGTTTACTTTAAGATTAAGTATCAGATTATGATTTATTTTAGCATTGTTAAGGGACAACATTTACTAGACTAGGTGCTGTTGCATTTGTCTTGTTGTTTTGCATTTATTGATTATGCAAGTCCACTGTATTGACTGGTCCTTTAAACTGGACTATCATTCTAATAATTTCATTTGTGTCTTCATTTTATTGAATATTTTCGCAAATGAGGGTTAATCTATGTCTTTAGCTATTTTAGCTAGAAGAATTTTGTGATTTTTAAAAAAAAATCAAAAAAAAAATCCATATTTCTTTTGTTCTAAGATAATCAATTATTTGTTTTATAATTGGATTCAATTCTTAACTGTTACTCTGGGCTTCAAGATTGAGTTCTAAGACTAAAACTTTAAGCTTATACTAGTTTGGTTGTTCTTATTAAGGAACAAATTCCTGAGTTCTTTCCCAAATAACATGTTTATAATTGGGGTTCGAAATCAGCTCCCTAATATTGCGATGTACGTGCCGTATTCCAGCTTGGCTGGTAAGGGGCAGGTTAAGACTTCTTTGAAATTTATTTGGTTCTATTTTGTCCAAATTTCTTTGATTTTATTCCAGTAAGGCTAACACTTTCTTTAAGTGTGTTTCTGTCCTATATATTTTGGGTACTGTTGAAGCATGGCTGGGTACCCATGGGGTTCAAGCGCTGCTCAGACCTGGAATCTTCTGGGGTATTTCTTCCAGTTCCTTTTTTAGGAACCGGGTTTGGAGTTTTATTCAAACTATTTTGCCTTTTTATGGTCATTGATAGCATTATTTGTTTTCATTAGATACAATAAATGCATATTTTCATTTTTCTGTTTTCATTCAGATTATTTTCTGATGATGCGGAATCTCATATGATTCACTTGCTCTTCAGTACATAGTTAGAGAATCTTTTTTTCGAAAGCTCTTGATTCCTCACACAAGGGTCACCTTTTTTTAGGTTTCCAGATAGTTTGTGTCACTGTCTTTGTCTCTATCAGACAAGGGATAATTCTATTGGGTTCCGTCTGTAGGTACCTTTAGTCTCTATTATTTCCTTCAGTTGCTATTTATGCATAGAAGTTTTAGGTCTTATGGCCACAGCATTGGATTCAATTCCCTTTGCTCATTTTCACTAGAAAGAACCTTTCCAGTCTTTTATGAGTGTTGTTTCTTCTAGAACATGGTTGGAGGATCAATTTACCAAAAAGTTAGTTGATTGCTCAGACAAGGGTAACCTTTTTAGGTTTCCTGATAGATTCAGTGTCCTTGACTCTGTCTCTGACGGATAAGAGACGTCTGAAATTGGTTTCAGCTTGTCGAAACCTTCAGTCTCAATCTTTCCCTTCGGTAGCCTTATGCATGGAAATTCTAGGTCTTATGACTGCTGCATTGGACGCGGTCCCCTTTGCTCGTTTTCACATGCGACCTCTTCAGCTCTGTATGCTGAACCTGTGGTGCAGGGATTATACAAAGATACCTCAATTAATATCTTTAAAACCGATTGTACGACACTCTCTGACGTGGTGGACAGACCACCATCGTTTAGTTCAGGGGGCTTCTTTTGTTCTTCCAACCTGGACTGTGATTTCAACAGATGCAAGTCTGACAGGTTGGGGAGCTGTTTGGGGGTCTCTGACAGCACAAGGGGTTTGGGAATCTCAGGAGGTGAGATTACCAATCAATATTTTGGAACTCCGTGCAATTTTCAGAGCTCTTCAGTCATGGCCTCTTCTAAAGAGAGAGTCGTTCATTTGTTTCCAGACGGACAATGTCACAACTGTGGCATATGTCAATCATCAAGGAGGGACTCACAGTCCTCTGGCTATGAAAGAAGTATCTCGAATTCTGGTATGGGCGGAATCCAGCTCCTGTCTATTTTCTGCGGTTCATATCCCAGGTATAGACAATTGGGAAGCGGATTATCTCAGTCGCCAAACGTTACATCCGGGCGAATGGTCTCGTCACCCAGAGGTATTTCTTCAGATTGTTCAAATGTGGGGACTTCCAGAAATAGATCTGATGGCTTCTCATCTAAACAAGAAGCTTCCCAGGTATCTGTCCAGATCCAGGGATCCTCAGGCGGAGGCAGTGGATGCATTGTCACTTCCTTGGAAGTATCATCCTGCCTATATCTTTCCGCCTCTAGTTCTTCTTCCAAGAGTAATTTCCAAGATTCTAAAGGAGTGCTCGTTTGTTCTGCTGGTGGCTCCAGCATGGTCTCACAGGTTTTGGTATGCGGACCTTGTCCGGATGGCCACTTGCCAACCGTGGACTCTTCCGTTAAGACCAGACCTTCTATCACAAGGTCCTTTTTTCCATCAGGATCTCAAATCCTTAAATTTGAAGGTATGGAGATTGAACGCTTGATTTTCAGTCATAGAGGTTTCTCTGACTCTCTGATTAATACTATGTTACAGGCTCATAAATCTATCTAGGAAGATATATTATCGAGTCTGGAAGATTTACATTTCTTGGTATTTTTCTCATCATTTTTCTTGGCATTCTTTTAGAATTCCTAGAATTTTACAGTTTCTTCAGGATGGTTTGGATAAAGGTTTGTCTGCAAGTTCCTTGAAAGGACAAATCTCTGCTCTTTCTGTTCTTTTTCACAGAAAGATTGCTAGTCTTCCTGATATTCATTGTTTTGTACAAGCTTTGGTTCGTATAAAACCTGTTATTAAGTCAATTTCTCCTCCTTGGAGTTTGAATTTGGTTCTGGGGGCTCTTCAAGCTCCTCCGTTTGAACCTATGCATTCTCTGGACATTAAATTACTTTCTTGGAAAGTTTTGTTTCTTTTGGCCATCTCTTCTGCTAGAAGAGTTTCTGATTTATCTGTTCTTTCTTGTGAGTCTCCTTTTCTGATTTTTCATCAGGATAAGGCGGTGTTGCGAACTTCTTTTAAATTTTTACCTAAGGTTGTGAATTCTAACAACATTAGTAGAGAAATTGTGGTTCCTTCATTGTGTCCTAATCCTAAGAATTCTAAGGAAAGATCGTTGCATTCTTTGGATGTAGTTAGAGCTTTGAAATATTATGTTGAAGCTACTAAAAATTTCCGAAAGACTTCTAGTCTATTTGTTATCTTTTCCGGTTCTAGGAAAGGTCAGAAGGCCTCTGCCATTTCTTTGGCGTCTTGGTTAAAGTCTTTGATTCATCATGCTTATGTCGAGTCGGGTAAAACTCCGCCTCAAAGGATTACAGCTCATTCTACTAGGTCAGTTTCTACTTCCTGGGCGTTTAGGAATGAAGCTTCGGTTGATCAGATTTGCAAAGCAGCAACTTGGTCTTCTTTGCATACTTTTACTAAATTCTACCATTTTGATGTGTTTTCTTCTTCTGAAGCAGTTTTTGGTAGAAAAGTACTTCAGGCAGCTGTTTCAGTTGGATTCTTCTGCTTATAATTTCAGTTTTTTTCATTATAAGATTTAAACTTTATTTTGGGTGTGGATTATTTTCAGCGGAATTGGCTGTCTTTATTTTATCCCTCCCTCTCTAGTGACTCTTGCGTGGAAGATCCACATCTTGGGTATTCATTATCCCATACGTCACTAGCTCATGGACTCTTGCTAATTACATGAAAGAAAACATAATTTATGTAAGAACTTACCTGATAAATTCATTTCTTTCATATTAGCAAGAGTCCATGAGGCCCACCCTTTTTTGTGGTGGTTATGATTTTTTTTTTTATATAAAGCACAATTATTCCAATTCCTTATTTTTTATGCTTTCGCACTTTTGTCTTATCACCCCACTTCTTGGCTATGCGTTAAACTGATTTGTGGGTGTGGTGAGGGGTGTATTTATAGGCATTTTGAGTTTTGGGAAACTTTGCCCCTCCTGGTAGGAATGTATATCCCATACGTCACTAGCTCATGGACTCTTGCTAATATGAAATAAATGAATTTATCAGGTAAGTTCTTACATAAATTATGTTTTTTTTCAGGGGAAATAGCTGCAGTTGTGCCATAATTCCAAGTCCTGCAAAATTATGAATCCAGCAGACCTACCCACGCATGTTATGAACCTTTCCCAAAAGATGGACATTCTCTCCCAACACGTTAGAGAACTTCAAATAGAAAACGACACTCTAAAACAATATATCAAAGACACAGTTAAACCTCATACTGAATCACATCCTGAACCTATTGTAGGGACCCCAGATAAATGTAGTGGAGATAGAATGCTATATAGGGAGTTTAAGAATGCCTGTACTCTCATGTTTGATTTAAAGCCTAAAACTTATCTCATTGAGCATATTAAGGTTTTAATGGTAATATCCTTCCTTAAAGGGGAAGCAAGAGCTTGGCCAAACACATTTTATGAAACTAACGTTCCAATCCTAGGGTCCCTCACATAATTTTTTGAGGCCATGTCACAGCTTTACAATGATCCTAATAAACGTATTACCACAGAATTAGCCATGAGATCGCTGAAACAAAATAAATGCCCAGTTGAGGATTACATAGCAGAGTTCAAGAGTTGGTCAAAGGACACGATATGGAATCACATATCACTCGGGAACCAGTTTAGATTGGGTCTCTCAGAGATCATCAAAGATGAATTAGCTGGAACAGACCTACCACCAACCTTAGAAGCACTTATGGCCCTTATAATTTCAATAGATAGACGTATAAGGGAGAGACGCCATGAAAGATTCCCTACTGAGGTTAATGTTAAAAGAAAAAGCATCCTATTTCCAGACTACCTCTACCCCTAAAACTACAGTTGAGCCAATGGACATTAGATTCTTAAAGGGTACACTCAGCCAGGAAGAGAAAAACAGGAGAAGACAGCTCAATCTTTGTCTTTATTGTGCTAGGGAGAATCACACTATGAAGGGGGTTGTCCCAGTCTCCGCAAACAAAAAAGGGGTAAGCCATTCCTTCTCAATTCTATTTTCAGTACTAGTAGTAACAACTCTTCTTATTGTGTTCTTTCCCTCTCTCTACATTGGAACAAGCAGCAAGTAACTATTGATGCAGTGATTGATTCTGGGGCCTCTGCAAATTATATTGATGTTTTGTTTGTGAGGAATAATAAAATCCTTCCTATTGAAAAATCCTATTGAAAAATCTAACACTAGGTGTTATTGATGGTAATGAAATTTTCTCAGGTCCAGTTACGCATAACACCATACCCCTTCTTGATATGTCCCAATCTATACACCAGGAAACCCCCACATTTGATATAATATCTTCACCCATCTTCCCTGCTGTCCTAGGTATTAATTGGTTGAAGTTACATTAACCCATGGTTAATTGGGTCAATACCACTATTCAATTGAATTCTGATTATTGTATCAACAACTGTTTTAACAAGATCCCAATCTTCAATTTAACTGAGAATAAATTGCCCCATACATATCAAGAGTTTTACAATGTCTTTAGTCTTAAAGAGGCCTCTACTTTACTACCACGCAGAGAGTATGACTGCCCCATTGAGCTACTCCCAGACTCTACTATACCCTATGGGCACATATACCCAATGTCACAACCAGAATTAGATAATCTCAACACTTTTATTAGGTCTTCATCGTCACCTGCAGGGGCAGGTATATTTTTTATCAGGAACAAAGATAAATCCTTGAGACCAATTATAGATTAAATAAGTACAAAAAAAATCGTTATCCCTTACCACTTATACTGGAGTTTATAGAACGTTTGCAAGGTGCCAATATATAGATTAAATTAGACTTCTGAGGAGCCTACAATCAAATTAGGATTAGGGAAGGAGAAGAGTGGCTCACAGCATTCCATACCAGATATTGTCTGTACAAAAAGATCAGCAACAACTTGCTAATTCCCTTCAACCGCTCCTCTCATCCTTCTCCGCCTTTTCCTGTCCTGAACAATCTATCTGCCAATATAATTCCACCCTTATATCCGTCTTTGACAATCTCGCCCCTCTTACCACTGCTAGGAAATCACACACTCATCCCCAGCCCGGGCATACTCCTCTGACACGGTACCTACGCAGATGTTCCCGTACTGCTGAACGGCATTGGAGAAAATCACGGAGTTCAGCTGATTTTCTTCATTACAAATTCATCTTGAACTCCTACTACTCTGCCCTTAATCTCCACAAGCAACACTACTTCTCTACTCTTATCTCTAATCTTTCTTCAAACCCAAAACGACTGTTCTCCACTTTCAATACTCTCCTCCGCCCTCCCCCACTTCCTAATACAACTTCTCTGTCAGCTCAAGACTTTGCCAGTCACTTCATTAACAAAATTGACTCCATCAGACATGAAATCAGCTCTCAACACAATTCCATTCTCTCCCCCCCTCAAATACTCTCACTCAACCACAACCCTCATAACCTGAAACTTAGTTCATTCTCCCCTGTTACTGAGGACGAAGTTTCAGCACTTATACTGCGCTGTCACCTCACTACCTGTCCCCTTGACCCTATCCCCTCACAGCTGCTCCCCTCTCTCTCTGCTACCCTTACCCCTATACTAACACACATGTTCAACCTCTCCCTCAGCACTGGTACATTTCCCTCATCGATGAAACATGCACTGGTCACACCTATCCTCAAAAAACCTTTCCTTGATCCTACCACCCCATCCAACTACCGCCCAATTTCCCTCCTCCCTCTTGCTTCAAAGCTTCTCGAAAAACTAGAATATGCACGCCTATCCAATTTCCTTACGTTAAACTCCCTTCTTGACCCGCTGCAATCTGGATTTCATCCCTATCACTTCACAGAGACAGCTATTCTTAAGGTCACCAATGACCTACTTACAGCTAAATCAAAAGGCCACTTCTCTCTGCTTATCATCCTTGATCTGTCCGCAGCCTTTGACACTGTTGACCACCCTCTTTTGCTCCAAACCCTCCAATCCTTCGGCATCTGTGACACAGCCCTTTCGTGGCTCTCTTCCTACCTGTCAAACCGTACCTTCAGTGTAGCCTTCTCTGGGGCCTCCTCTGCCCCATCACTACTTTCTGTCGGAGTACCGCAAGGCTCTGTCCTCGGTCCCCTTCTCTTCTCAATCTATACGTCATCACTAGGTTCCCTAATTAAGTCCCACGGTTTCCAATATCATTTGTATGCCGATGACACCCAAATCTACTTCTCTGCACCAGAACTATCTCCTTTCTTGCTAACCCGTGTCACTAGCTGTCTTTCTCACATCTCTTCCTGGATGTCCTCTCACTACCTCAAGCTAAATCTCTCCAAAACTGAGCACCTCATTTTCCCCCCTTCTTCCAAAATCTCCACCCCCAATATCTCTATAACTGTCGACAACTCCATCATTACCCCTACCCCACATGCCCGATGTCTCGGGGTCACATTTGACTCAGATCTTTCCTTCACTCCTCACATTCAGTCCTTGGCTACAGCCTGCAGCTTCCACCTTAAAAACATCTCTAAAATTAGACACTTCCTTACACAAGACACAACTAAGATTTTAATCCACTCTCTCATTCTTTCCCGCCTTGATTACTGCAACTCTGTCCTCTCTGGTCTCCCCACCTGCCTCCTAGCTCCTTTACAATCCATAATGAATGCCTCTGCCAGACTCATCTTCCTTACACGTCGCTCTTCATCTGCTGCGCCTCTCTGCCAATCCCTTCACTGGCTTCCTCTTGCCTCTAGGATCAAACACAAAACTCTCACTCTTACATACAAAGCCCTCAACTGCACTGCTCCCCCCTACATCTCAGACCTTGTCTCCAGATACTCTCCCTCCCATCCCCTTCGCTCTGCTCATGACCTCCTACTCTCCTCCTCTCTTGTCACCTCATCACACTCCAGTTTACAGGACTTCTCCAGACTGGCTCCCATCTTGTGGAACTCTCTGCCTCGCTCCACAAGACTCTCTTCTAGTTTTAAAAGCTTCAAGTGCTCCCTAAAGACTCTACTGTTCAGGGACGCATACAACCTATGCTAACCTTTCCTAATACCAGTTCCTCTCCTCCACTGCAATCCCCTGAACCCTCTTAGCATGTAAGCCTAAAAGTCCAGCTGTTTGTAGATCACCTTTTTAAGAGCTGACTACAACAGTGCAACTCTTGGCAGGGCCCTCTACCCTATAAATGTTCTGTTGTACTCCCCCTTTGTTTATAGCGCTGCGGAATCTGTTGGTGCTCTACAAATAACCGATAATAATAATACAAATACGCTGTGATGCCATTTGGCTTGTGCAATGCCCCGGCTACGTTCCAGCATTTTTGTGAATGACATCTTCAGAGATCTCTTGGATGTATGTATTGTTGTCTATTTAGACGACATTCTGATTTATTCCAACAATTATACAGAACATATAACCCATGTAAAGACGGTCCTCTCTCGGTTAAGAGCATATCGGCTTTAAAACAAATTGGAGAAGTGTATCTTTAACACTGACAAAATAACATTTTTAGGTTATCAAATATCTCCATCCGGTATTGAGATGGAGAATAGCAAGATTCAGGCAATAACTTTTTGGAGATCACCAACTTCAAAGAAAGAAATCCAACAATTTATGTGATTTTCTAATTTCTATTGGAAATGTATCAAAGATTTTGCCCGAATCACTAAACCCATCACAGATTTGAGAAAAAAGGAAAATAACCCTTTCAGATGGACTGATGCTGCTAACTCTGCATTTGAACACCTTTAAACTTTACCACTGCACCTATTCTCTGTTTCCCAGATCCCACTATACAATTCATTCTTGAGGTCGATGCTTCAGACTTCGTCATTGGTGCTATTCTTTCCCAAAAACAATCTTTGAAACATCCTCTCCATCCAGTGGCGTATTTTTCTAGAGTTATGACACCTGCTGAGATCAACTACCCAATCGGAGAAAAAGAGTTATTAGCCATTAAGTCGTCACTTGACTACTGGAGACACCTTCTGGAGGGCACCTCAATTCCTATCCTTATTTACTATGATCATCAGAATTTACAGTATCTTAAAACATCTAAAACAATGTGTTCACACCAGATTCCCTGGGGTTTGTTCTTCACCAGATTCAACTACATCATCACTTACAAACCTGGTAGTAAAAATAGGAAGGCAGATGCCCTCTCTCAGAAAGAACAAAGACCCACTTATCTTACACATCCTACAACTATTGTCCCTTCTGAAAATGTGATAGGGTTATGTGCTACCATCATTCAGGAAATTAAAGATAGTCAGGAAAAAGACATGAAGAAAACACTAAATTTCCTGCACAAAGACGCCAATGGCATATACCATCATAATCAGCAACTTTACATTCCTTCCGATTTACATGAGGAGATATTTAAGAATGTTCACTACTCACAAAAAACATACCAACATCTCCAAAAAGACTTTTGGTGGCCTAACATGTTTTCAGATACAAAGGATTATGTCAATTCTTGCTCAATATGCCAAACCACTAAAGTGGACAGAGACCCACCTAATGGATAACTTTTATCCCTACCAGTTCCTACTAGACCATGGAGTGAGAAATCAATGGATTTTATAGTTTACTTACCCAAATTCCAAAATAACAACACCATCCTTGTTGTAGTCGATTTTCTTACAAAAATGGCACACTTCGTTCCTTATAAATCTCTACCAACAGCTTCCATTACCGCTCAACTATTCATAGATAACATAATTAAACTACATAGTCTTCCTAAGAGTATTACTTCCGATAGGGGATCCGAATTCACGTCCAGATTTTGGAAGGAATTATGCCGAACACTTCAGATCCAACATAGACTCAGCACAGCATTCCATCCACAAATGGACAAACAGAGCGTACCATTTAATGGCTTGAGCAATACATTTGTTGCTACTGCAATAGCCAACAAGACAATTGGTCAGCATTGCTCTCCACTGCTAAATTTGCATATAATAACAGCATAAATTCATCCACTAAACAAACAAATGCCTTCCAATCCACATTTCATTTACTTCCAGAACGGGAAATTACTAACCTACTACTTAATGATTTAATAAATACTCTCTCACAAAATTTCGAGGTTCTTCAAGATAATATCAAAACTGCCCAAAAAAGGCAAAAATATTATGGCTTTCTACAAAAAAGACTACATGCTACATGTAGGAAATTCGCTAGAAGGTTTGTAGGACCATTCACAATCGTGAAGTGTATCAATGCAAATGCTGTGACACTTGAACTACCACCTACTTATAAAATTCACTCCACATTTCATGTTTCCTTATTGAAACCATACCATTCTGTAAGCTCTACTGCTAACACTGACGACACATCTAATCCACCTATACAAGTAGAGGATGAATTTGAGGTCCAAAGAATCCTTGATTCCAGAAGACAACTGCAGTACCTTGTTTGTTGGTTGGGTTATGGTCCCGAAGAGGACTCTTGAGAAACCTCCACTAACTTATCAGCACCTCGGTTGGTATCACTTTTCCATAGAAGTCATCCCGAGAGACCTAAGCCTTGAACCACAGAGTGGTTCGTTAGGGGGAGTATTATTTCACACATAACCTGTACTGTTCCTTTAAACAGGATCTCCTGCCCCCTGCTCCCTATAAAATACAGATTCACCTGAGGCACCTTGCTTGGAATTCGTCAAGCTTCCCTTGACCTTAACCTGTTTAAGAATAGTTCTCCTTTTGTGCCAGTCCTGAGGAGTTGCATTTATCCTAGGAACCTGGCAACACCTAACCACTCTCTCTGCTTGGATCCTGGAAGTGTATCCATTCAACACCGACATTTTGCTGTTTCAGCTTGTCATCTGGCCGTTGACGCTCAGAACTGCTGACGTCACAGCCGTCTCGTGCAGGCAATGGAATCCACCCCTACTAAATGCTCTCTCCAGTCTCTTCCTCCCCACCTTGCCTGGAACCTGTTCGGTTCCTGTTTCCTGCATCTGAGATCCAGCATAGATTTTTACCTCGAGCACCTAAGGTGCCATTTTTTCCTGTTAACAGTATCCCTTATGTTCATGTGATTTTACACTTGGAGTCACATCCTCCTTTTTTGTGTGTAATTCAGACACTTGATAGTGGGTATAGGAATTGCTCTCATTAGATACAAATTAGTACACAACTTGTATCCTTACATTTATCCATCAGTGTGTTAAATAATATGTAAACCGCATGTATACTGGCTGCCTCCATTCTTGCCAGCAGAGCTACAATTTTCCAATAAGAACTTATCAATTGATCTATCATTAGTACCTCTTAAAAATCTACATAAGTCTGCAGTTGAGATTCAAAATGTTCAGGGGAAATAGCTGCAGTTGTGACACATATCAATGGAGCAGCAATCTACACTATTTGGATATAAGAAAAGGACTAGCTTTAATTCACAATATGATTATTTTTAGTAATAGTATCATTATTATCGGTATTATTATTATTGTCATTTTCTTGTGAAGAGTCACAGTATTCTGCAGTGCTGATTACGTTGTCATTGGGATATAAAGCGCAATTGATCTTGACAATGAAATTGATACAGGAGGAAGAGGGACTTGCAAATAACTAATTTACAGCAAAAAAAGTGAGATTTGCTTAGGGACAGAGCACAGAAAGTAAAGTACTATAACAATATGTAACCTGTGTACACATATACTGTACAGGTATACTTCTGAGATATTTTACACAAATAGAAAAGCGCCACAGGTGGGAACCCTTGTGCTTTATACGTGAGGCCTCCTAGCTGGCCTCAAATGGACTGTCAGATAGTTAAAAGTGAGTATAAAGCGCCTAAAGGCTGGGTTAGGGCGGGCTTGGCAGGTCACAGAGTAAAAAATCTCAATTATGCATCAAAGTTATAAAATCACATAAAATCACCCAAAATGGGGAATAAAATCTTGATTTATTACAATTATAGTGACATAAAATTATAATGACATAAAAAATATATATATAAAACAATACAATAAGAATAAGATCCGGATCTAGTAAGACTCGTTAAAAAGTCTCAAAAAATGTCAGAAGGGTGTCCAATGGGTATAGTCCTGAATTTACTTGAAAAAGTCACATAATCACAAAGGGTTGATTACAGTCACAAAACTTGAACTCCAAAAGTCTTTATGCAGATAGTGGAAAACAAAACTGATATGATAAAATGTGAAAAATATGTGTAACATAGTAACATAACATAGTAGATAAGGTTGAAAAAAGACTGAAGTCCATCGAGTTCAACCTATACAAATCTAAAATACTTACAAAAAGCTCCAGTTAAGCTTAAATAACCCCATTAAAATGTGACCCATTTAATACTAGCAATCATATCCATGAATTTTGTTTATATACAGAAATTTATCCAGACTATTTTTAAATGTATCTATGGTATTGGCATTCACTACCTCCTTTGGTAATGAGTTCCACAATTTTATTGCTCTTACAGTGAAAAAACGTTTCCGTTGCAGGAGATTAAATCTCCTTTCCTCCAACCTTAAATTATGACCTCTTGTCAGAACCAATTTTCTTGGAATAAAAAGAGCTTCTGCCATCTCTGTATATGGGCCTTGAATATATTTATATAAAGTAATCATGTCACCTCTCAAGCGCCTTTTTTCTAAAGAGAACAGACCCAGTTTGGCTAGCCTCTCCTCATAGGTTAATTTCTCCAATCCCCTTATTAGCTTTGTGGCCCTTCTCTGAACTTTTTCTAGTTCTGCAATATCTTTTTTAGCAATCGGTCCCCAGAACTGCACTCCAAACTCAAGGTGAGGTCTTACCAGGGCTTTATATAATGACAGAATTATGCTTTCCTCCCTTGAATCAATGCCTCTTTTAATACATGCTAGTATCTTATTAGCCTTTGAAGCCGCTGCCCTGCATTGTGCACTCATCTTTAGCTTGTTATCTATTACTACTCCCAAATCCCTTTCCTCCTGTGTTTGGCTAAGTCTTGTCCCATTTAAAAAATACATAGCCTGCTTATTTTTACTTCCAAAATGTAGAACCTTACATTTTTCCGTATTAAATCTCATTTTCCATTCACTTGCCCATAGTTCTAATTTTAGCAAATCCCTTTGCAAAGAGAGTTCATCCTGCTCTGACCTAATGACCTTACTTAACTTAGTATCATCTGCAAAAATAGAGATGTCGCTATTTAATCCTTGCTCCAAGTCATTTATAAAAATATTAAAAAGAACAGGGCCCAGTACTGATCCCTGGGGGATGCCACTGATTACCTTTGTCCAATCTGAGTATGATCCATTTACTGCTACTCGTTGCTCCCTATCTTTTATCCAGTTATTTATCCATGAGCTAACATTTTCAGCTATTCCCAGTCCCTTAATTTTGTGCATTAATCTCTCATGTGGCACTGTATCAAATGCCTTTGCAAAATCTAAGTATATCACATCAACTGATTCCCCTTTATCTATATTTTTACTTACTTCCTCGTAGAATCTAATTAGATTAGTTTGACATGATCTATTTCTCCTAAAGCCATGCTGATTAGAACTCATAATCTTGTTTACACGAATATGATCATCAATATAATCCCTTATAATCCCTTCAAATATCTTCCCCACTATTGATGTCAGACTAACTGGTCTATAGCTTCCTGGATCATCCCTGCTTCCCTTTTTGTGAACGTTAAAAATATTAAAAATGAATAAAAAATGTGAAAAAAATTAAAAATATGTGGCCATATATATATATATCAACAAATCCGCCAAAGGTTATAATCCTATAGTGGTAGTTTCCTTGAATAGTGTAGTATCCCAGTGTTGGTCCTATTGATGTGGTGTCCCGGTATCGACGCGTTTCGGCCCCTATGAGGGCCCCTATGAGGCCTGTCTTGAAAAAGGCCTGTCTCACTATCCCTCACTCTCCGGATTACACACTTTTCAACTTTTTTGATTTTTGATTTTTTCACTATCTGATTTTTTCACATTTTTCCAAAATATTTGCATTTTATATATACACTGCTCAAAAAAATAAAGGGAACACTTAAACAACACAATGTATCTCCAAGTCAATCACACTTCTGTGAAATCAAACTGTCCACTTAGGAAGCAACACTGAGTGACAATCAATTTCACATGCTGTTGTGCAAATGGGATAGACAACAGGTGGAAATTATAGGCAATTAGCAAGACACCCCCAATAAAGGAGTGGTTCTGCAGGTGGTGACCACAGACCACTTCTCAGTTCCTATGCTTTCTGACTGATGTTATGGTCACTTTTGAATGCTGGTGGTGCTTGCACTCTAGTGGTAGCATGAGACGGAGTCTACAACCCACACAAGTTGCTCAGGTAGTGCAGCTCATCCAGGATGGCACATCAGTGCGAGCTGTGGCAAAAAGGATTGCTGTGTCTGTCAGCGTAGTGTCCAGAGCATGGAGGCACTACCAGGAGACAGGCCAGTACATCAGGAGACGTGGAGGAGGCCGTAGGAGGGCAACAACCCAGCAGCAGGACCGCTACCTCCGCCTTTGTGCAAGGAGGAACAGGAGGAGCACTGCCAGAGCCCTGCAAAATGACCTCCAGCAGGCCACAAATGTGCATGTGTCTGCTCAAACGGTCAGAAACAGACTCCATGAGGGTGGTATGAGGACCCAACGTCAACAGGTGGGGGTTGTGCTTACAGTCCAACACCGTGCAGGACGTTTGACATTTGCCAGAGAACACCAAGATTGGCAAATTCGCCACTGGCGCCCTGTGCTCTTCACAGATGAAAGCAGGGGCACACTGAGCACATTTGACAGACGTGACAGTCTGGAGACGCCGTGGAGAACGTTCTGCTGCCTGCAACATCCTCCAGCATGGCCAGTTTGGCAGTGGGTCAGTAATGGTGTGGGGTGGCATTTCTTTGAGGGGCCGAACAGCCCTCCATGTGCTCGCCAGAGGTAGCCTGACTGCCATTAGGTATCAAGATGAGATCCTCAGACCCCTTGTGAGACCATATGCTGGTGCGGTTGGCCCTGGGTTCCTCCTAATGCAAGACAATGCTAGACCTCATGTGGCTGGAGTGTGTAAGCAGTTCCTGCAAGATGAAGGCATTGATGCTATGGACTGGCCCTCCTGTTCCCCAGACCTGAATCCAATTGAGCACATCTGGGACATCATGTCTCGCTCCATCCACCAACTTCACTTTGCACCACAGACTGTCCAGGAGTTGGTGGATGCTTTAGTCCAGGTCTGGGAGGAGATCCCTCAGGAGACCATCCGCCACCTCATCAGGAGCATGCACAGGCGTTGTAGGGAGGTCATACAGGCACGTGGAGGCCACACACACTACTGAGCCTCATTTTGACTTGTTTTAAGGACATTACATCAAAGTTGGATCTGCCTGTAGTGTGTTTTTCCACTTTAATTTTGAGTGTGACTCCAAATCCAGACCTCCATGGGTTGAAAATTTTGATTTCCATTTTTTAATTTTTGTGTGATTTTGTTGTCAGCACATTCAACTATGTAAAGAACAAAGTATTTAATTAGAATATTTTATTCATTCAGATCTAGGATGTGTTATTTTAGTGTTCCCTTTATTTTTTTGAGCAGTGTATATATATATATATATATATATATATATGGCCACATATTTTTAATTTTTTCACATTTTTTATTAATTTTTAATATTTTTAACGTTCACACATATTTTTCACATTTTATCATATCAGTTTTGTTTTCTACTATCTGCATAAAGACTTTTGGAGTTCAAGTTTTGTGACTGTAATCAACCCTTTGTGATTATGTGACTTTTTCAAGTAAATTCAGGACTATACCCATTGGACACCCTTCTGACATTTTTTGAGACTTTTTAACGAGTCTTACTAGATCCGGATCTTATTCTTATTGTATTGTTTTATATATATATTTTTTATGTCATTATAATTTGATGTCACTATAATTGTAATAAATCAAGATTTTATTCCCCATTTTGGGTGATTTTATGTGATTTTATAACTTTGATGCATAATTGAGATTTTTTACTCTGTGACCTGCCAAGCCCACCCTGACCCAGCCTTTAGGCGCTTTATACTCACTTTTAACTATACTTCTGAGATATAATGGGTTTGGTTTCAGACCACCGCAATAAAGACTTTGGCCTGGCTGGGTGAAGACGGCTCAAGGTAGGGTGATCTTCAGGGGGTTAGTGTTAGTTTTTTTTAAGGGGGGATTGGGTGGGTTTTAGAGTAGGGGTATGTGGGTGGTGGGTTTTAATGTTGGCGGGGGTATTGTATTTTTTTTTTTTTACAGGTAAAAGAGCTGATTACTTTGGGGCAATGCCCCGCAAAAGGCCCTTTTAAGGGCTATTTGTAATTTAGTGTAGGGTAGGGAATTTTATTATTTTTGGGGGCTTTTTTATTTTATTAGGGGGATTAGATTAGGTGTCATTAGTTTAAAATATTGTAATTTCTTTTTTATTTTCTGTAATTTAGTGGGTTTTTTTTTTCCGTAATTTAGTTTATTTAATTTAATTGTATTTAATTGTAGGTATTTTAGGTAATTAATTTAATTATAGAGTAGTGTTAGGTGTAATTGTATCTTAGGTTAGGGTTTATTTTACAGGTATATTTGTATTTATTTTATCTAGGTAGTTATTAAATAGTTAATAACTATTTAATAACTATTCTACCTAGTTAAAATAAATACAAAGTTGCCTGTAAAATAAAAATAAATCCTAAAATAGCTACAATGTAACTATTAGTTATATTGTAGCTATCTTAGGGTTTATTTTATCGGTAAGTATTTAGTTTTAAATAGGAATAATTTATTTAATTATAGTAATTTTATTTAGATTTATTAAAAATAGATTTGTTAGGGGGTGTTAGGGTTAGACTTAGGTTTAGGGTTTAATACATTTAATATAGTAGCGGTGACGTTGGGGGCGGCAGATTAGGGGTTAATAATTGTGGGTAGGTGGCAGCGATGTTAGGGACGGCAGATTAGGGGTTAATAACAAATTTTATAGTGTTTGCGAGGCGGGAGTGCGGCGGTTTAGGGTTAATACATTTATTATAGTGGCGGCGATGTCCGGTCGGCAGATTAGGGGTTAATAATTGTAGGTAGGTGGCGGCGACATTGGGGGCGGCAGATTGGGGGTTAATAAATATAATGTAGGTGTCGGCGATGTTAGGGGCAGCAGATTAGGGGTATGTGATGGCGGTGTCCGGAGCGGCAGATTAGGGGTTAATAATATAATGCAGGTGGCAAGGATGTTGGGGGCGGCAGATTAGGGGTTAATAAGTGTAAGGTTAGGGGTGTTTAGACTCGGGGTTCATGTTAGGGTGTTAGGTGTAGACTTAGAAAGTATTTTCCCATAGGAAACTATGGGGCTGCGTTAGGAGCTGAACGCTGCTTTTTTGCAGGTGTTAGTTTTTTTTTCAGCCGTCTCAGCCCCAATGTTTCCTATGGGGAAATCATGCACGAGCACGTTTAGCCAGTTTACCGCTACCGTAAGCAACGCTGGTATTACAGTGAGAAGTGGCGCTAAATTTGCTCAACGCTCACTTTTCTGAGGCTAACGCAGCCATTCAGAAAACTTGTAATACCAGCGTTGTTTAAAGTGAGCGCTGGAAAAAAAAGGCTTGTTAGCAACGCACGGCTTTACCGACAAAACTCGTAATCTAGCAAAAGTTGTCATATATACCCAAACAATCAAATATGTTAATCAATATGCAAAATACAAGCAAAACATAACATACTCCATCTTCTGTCTCTACCCCGCGAAAGATTGAACCAAACACTTCCCGGTCTGACCTTACATGTGACTTCTCAGAGTCTCATTACCATGGTGATGTTGGTAACAAAAAACAACTGTATCTATATAATCTACTAACGATGGTGATTATGTATCACATCTCCCATGGTAATTGTAGTGAAAGAAGATACATATGTGTACATTCCTAAAGTGCCCTATTTAGATTTCAGCAAAGGATCCTAATGCAGTGTATATACAAACATATAGCTAAGTGCCAAGACAATACACAATACAATTAGATAATACAGCGGAGAAGTAACATTTAGTGACAACGGAACAACATCTATACTATCGAGAATCAAATGGAATGTTGAAACAAGGCACTGGAGCATTTGTCAGGATCAAAGGAATAATGGATGGGGCAAAATACCGTCAAATTCTTGAGAAAAATCTGCTGCCATCTGCCAGGAAGTTGTCAATGGATAGAAGTTTTACTTTCCAACATGACAATGACCAAAACCACACATCAAAAATGACCACACAGTGGTTGAAGGAGAAAAATGTGAATGTCCTTGCATGGCCTAGTCAGAGCCCAGACTTAAACCCTATTGAAAATCTGTGGCATGACATGAAGACTGCAGTCCACAAATGGTCACCATCAAATGTTACGGAACTGGAGCAGTTCTGCAAAGAAGAGTGGGCGAATATTGCACAGTCTAGACGTGCAAATTAGTAGAGACATATCCCAACACTAAATGCTGTAATTAAAGCAAAAGGTGGTTCAATGGAATACAGACACAAGGGGGTGATCCTTTTTCCAACTCAGTGATTCTGTTTTTGAATTGTCTTTATTTTTGTCAGACATGTTGGTGTTATGTCTGTCACACTTGAATGTTATAAGTTGCACTGAGTAATTACAACTGGATAAACAAAAAATGTGTCTGTCTTTATTTTAGGTTGCACAGAAACAAAATGTGATTCTTTTCAAAATATATAATGTGTGTTGTGTACATGTGTTTTCATGTGTATATATGTTGATAAAATGGCGTTGATAGATTTGCGCGACACAGGATTGCCACAAACCTTCAATTTGTAAAAAGCTCAATATCTGCAAAGTGCAATGAAATTACAGCTGTATAGATAAGATCCCCAGTGCAAATTACTCATATGCAGCCTGCTCATATGGCTGAGCAAATGGGAACTGTTTTCAGTACACTGTACATAGGAGGAAAAGGCCACTCCTTAAGGCACAAATTAAACCTTTATAATTCAGAGACTGTACAATTGAAAAAAAAAAACAACCTTTTATTATTATATCTACCTCTTTCTCTTTGTTTCCTAGTTAAAAGTTGTCATTTTTCCATGAGAGCATATTGAGGTAGACTTAGGAGTGTTCACGTGCCTTTATGTACAAGACACATGCACACTTCTCAACCTCTTATGGAAAGGTGCTACATATCAACAAAGAATACCAACAGAACAAGGTAAATGTGATGATAAAAAAATCTGATTTTTTTTTTTTAAATCTCTCTCTCTGAATCATTAAGTTAATTTTGACTATTCTGTTCCTTTAAGGGAAAAAATAACCCATTTAGTCAAAAACATTAAAACTGACAGAACTTTTTTGTAGCACAAAGCTCATTAACGTACTAAAAAAAAGCGGAAAAAAACTTACTAACACAAAAAGGTGAAAGAACATAGGAGTGGAACCAATAGAGAAAGTCCATACACTGCTCAGATCATCAGTGGGGCTTGTATCATGTCAGCAATTAACAAATTGAGTCATTACCAGATGGTACAAGCACCTTATGCTCTCTGAGCGAGTGCTGTGTTTAAAATGCTGGTGCACGGTGCATACTTAAATACACTTTTGAAACAGCTATAGCTTTTATTAGAAGCATTTGTGCTAATGCATGTATATTACAAAAATGCTTCTATTCAATGCCGAAATTCACCCATGTGGTTTTCAATTATGGCTGGAATATCCCTTTAAACTCTGCATGCCCTATAGAATTTTGAACTGAAACTATGAACATGTTATTTTTAAATTAGAAACTTTTGGTTTACAAATCTGTACATAATTTTTCCACTTACATATAAAGACAGAGTTGAAGTTAAAGAGACATTTTATATATTAAAAAAAAGTGCATGCTATATTTTGTTAACTAACATTCGGTAATATTCGTTAGAATATTCGAATGTTAGGTTTATTTTCGAATGTCAAATCAAATTTTAAAAAGCTATTTCAAAATACTGCAAATCTATTTCAATTTTGAATGTTCATAATATATTGAATGTACACATTCGAAATTTGAAAGTGTATATTTGAACTATTATGAACATTCAAAATGAAAAGCAAGACGTATTTAACATAAACAGTGATTTTGTTATGCACTTTTATTGTATTTCCATAAAATGTAACAAGAGATTATGTTTAGGCTGTATAACTTCAATATTTCTTATATTTTCTTAACATCTTGTTTTTAGACAACCTGTCTTACTTCCTATATACAGTTTAGAATGGAGACATTGCATAAGTAGATTAACAAATCATGAATTTCTCATTTGGTCATTTTATTTGTCCATTAGAAAACCACCTATTATATTATCTGTTTGTTCACATGATCTACAGCCCAAAGTTAGTTTTACAGATTTTCCATTAACATACTAGGCGCTATGGATAATTTTTTTTATACTAAAATTGGATCTTCTTTAAGAACCTCCTAAAGTTTAATGGAATTTTTTGTATGAATTCTGCACCTTCATTAAAGGGTGTGACAAACTGCCATTATTTTCTCTTTTATGGTCTTCCTTCTCTCTTTTATTTTCTTCTTAAATGGAAAGAGTCCACAGCTGCATTTATACTTTTGGGAAATAAGAACCTGGCCACCAGGAGGAGGCAAAGACACCCCAGCCAAAGTCTTAAATATTCCTCCCACTCCCCTCATCCTCCAGTCATTCTTTGCCTTTCGTCCCAGGGGGTTGGCAGAGAAGTGTCAGAATTTTACATTTTTGTTTTTTGTCTCTTATGGAGGGTAGTACTCTTCGGTATGGGACAGGAGTTTTAAGTAGTCCTGTCAGTCACTCAGTGAGGGCTTGGATGAAAGTTAGAGACCGGAGATGCAGGGAGAGTCTTTCTGCGAAACCATCCCGACTCAGATTAACAGCTCCTCAAGCAATCCGCGTTTGTCAAACTCCCCTGCCTGCTTTCTTCTCTCAAGTCCATGGCGGAGGTGATGATACTATCCATCACACTTGAAAGGCCATGTTCCTGTCCCACGGCGTAGATTCTGATAAGATAGTTTCATTTTACTTTATTCATCAATGTACTGTAATGTGAATGTTTTCCTGAGGCGATACCACCTTGCGGGTCTAACATATCATAAGGGTCTCAGTGAGTCTCTTGTAGTATCTTGGAATCGAGGGTTAATATCTCCTGAGGGGGGTTATTTAACAGGGGGGTTTATAATCATGTTTATGTGATTCAATCTGCTTATGTGTGATATTTATGGGCTCGTGGTTTGGAACATTGAGGCCTTTGGAAGTGACGAAGCCTTTTGGTTGGGCGCGCTTTTTTGGACTGTACGGTTCACCTTGTGTTCGGGCGTGGTTACGTTCCGTTTTCCATTTTGGCATTCCCGACCGTGTAGTGAAAGAAATTTTCTAGTCCGCAGGAGTCTGGTCATAGGAGGTGGTGCCATTGGTGTCAGGTGCTGTTTTTGTTTTTACTACTTTAGTCCATATTTATATTTCCTCTATCCAGTCTGCTAATTCGAATGGTGCACCTCATGAGACATGTGGGGATGAAGTATCTCCTGATTGTCATTTGACTGGTCCTGCGGGATGTCTTTTATTTGTTTTTGTTTTTTTCAGGAACCTTCTGGCATTGATACTCTCTATTACTTCTTTGGAAGTTGTTTTGGACATGTTAGTCCTATGTTAAAAATGTCTGTTTTCTGTTTTTTTCCCTATGAGGGAGAATTTATGCAGTTTGCCAGTTAGGACCCTAGGTGCAGGCTGGTCCTGTCGGGTTCATTCGGTCTTGCGGCCGTTCAGACACCTGGCGCTGTTCTGCTTGGCTGGTTCGGTAGAAGCACCGAGTGCTCAGGTTATCATTGTTTTTCATGTTCAACTAAGAATTTGAGAGGACCTGTGGGTCCGTGAGGCGGGAAGGATTGTTTCAGTCCTTATAGCCTTTAGTCATAGATGGCCGGGCATGGGAGTTTTCTGCTGTGTCACTCTATCTGACAATGATTTCATCAGAACTTAGAGTTTTCCTCCCCCATGGGGTGGAGGGCTTAACGCCCCTTACCGCAGTTGAGCGGTTTGGCCTTCATTTTTAGGCCTCTGGATTTGTCCTTTTGATCTTGATCCAAACAGCTTGTACAGGATAGCTGTCTAGCATGTGGAAGGTTTGCAGTTTGAAACCAGTTGCAGCTCTTGACACCTTGGCGGTGTACGCGTAAGCTGTTTATAGTGTATCTAGATGCAGCTCTTACTCTTTGACGTGTACTGTCTGTCTGAGTTATAAGAGACCTTTGGGTCTTCTTCCATTGTCTCCGGGTGAGTTGAATCTCCTTTTAGGGATCTGTGTTTCCGGGTCATGGTTGTTCCCTGTGGGGACTTTGTTTAGCTCAGGGTTTTCCGGAGCTTGGTAGGCTTAGTGCCTTTCTCTTCCTTGTGTCCTCTGCTTGTGCGGAGGTGATAGGGAGACTAGTCCTGCTAGTAGGATTTTTTTGACCTTGAGGTATCCCTTGGTTGTCCTGAGGCTCTGAGAAGTATCTTTATATGACTTCTAGCCTTGCTCCTTGGAGCGTTGAACTTTAGCTAGGGGTGGTTCCTTCCTTTGGTCAGGGCTTTCAAGTTCTTCTCGCTATCCGGATTCTCTGGATATGCATCCATTTCCCTTGTGTCTGGCTTTTTGGCCAGTTGGGGGGTTTAGTTCTAGGGTAAGATTTGCCTGAACTATTAGGTGCCCAGACCTGTTTTTCTCCCTTAGACTTCAGGTTGCTGAAGCTTCGCTTAGCCTTTTTCCTGTCCTAGTCTTGGGTGGTTTTGGAATCTTAGATCCCAGGGCTGGTCGGGGTGTTCCACCATAGTGGGAACTTGGGCTATGTCCTTGCTCCATCTACCTAACCGAGTCATGAGTATTTTTTACTCTTTGCCACAGAGTAGCCCCTGTCATCTGGTGGTTAGCTGTGTGGCTTGTGCCTCAAGGGTTGTTAGTTTATACCCAGCTAATGGCGCTGGATGTCCAATTTCTGGTGCACCTTAGGGTTGCATTCCCCTGGTCAGCTTGCCAGTGTTCCCATAGATTCCTTGCTCTGCAGGCGAATGGGTTGGCTGTGCCTCTGCTTGGCAAGCTACTTGTAGGAGGGTCCTTTTCTAGGACATCTGTGTTGGGAATTTCTCTTCCCATTAACTGGTGACTTCGGGCCTTGAGGACAGTTGTTGCCCTTCCGGCATCATCCCTTTTCTTTAGGGGATATTCTCCTCCCTATGGAGATAGAGTCATTGCTTGGGGCTTCTCCTGGATGGGACGTGGAAGGGTGGGTTTAGTTCCCCATGGGGTCTTGCTGGCTCCAAGTCAGACTTGTTGGGCCTTTATTTTGATAGATCCTTAGGTCTATGGCCTTGTTGTCTGTTTTCAGAGTTGGGTTATACTTGTACTCTGTGGGGATGGCTGTACTATCCTTACGCGCTTTCCTGTACCTGTTTCAGGATTCTTTTGTTCCCCTGTCTTGGATCCCTGAGGCTGGGTTGGTCTAGCTGGGTGTGGGTCTGCAGGTCAGGATGGCCGAGCGGTCTAAGGCGCTGCATTCGGGTCGCAGTCTCCTCTGGATGTGTGAGCCTTGTTGAGTATATCCTGTTAGCTCAATCTACTAGGGTATAGATTTTCCTTTCAACTTGCTCCATTGATTTCAGAAGAGGGTTTACTCTTCCTTCGGGGTCTGAGGGTATACTCCCATTCTTGGGGGGCCTCGATTGAAGTTTTGTGTTCCCCTTTTTAGGGACCTGTGTGTAGGTCCAGCTACTTAGGTGGCCTGGAGCGTGCCCTCTGTCTGGGGGTTGCTTTTGAAGTCTGTTTATTGCTTGACTGCGTCTTCCTCCTCGCAAGTACCCTCTGTGTCGTCCTTTTATAGACTCTGTTCTCAAACTTGGGGTTTTTCACCTGGGTGTATTACACACTTTTTATGGTTGAATGCTTTGGTATTCTATGGTCAGACACTGGGAGGACTTTGCCTCTTCAAATGCATTCCGTGCTTGCAGGATGTTGGAGAGACGTCTGTTCTGTCTCTGTGCCCGGTCCTATCCCGGGTTTCGCTTGGTATAGACGTGGCCTCCTTTCCCTGTTTGTGCCCCTTTGGGTCTCTGTGAGCTGGGCTCACTCTTGGAGGTGTTCTTTTTTGTATTAGAGGACATTTTGGTTTCCTTGGTTCTCCTTTGCCTTGTCCCCTTGGGGGTATCGGCTGGTGTCTCCTTCATTTGTGGGGGGTGAGTGGTGGGGGACCGTCTGTTGGACGACGGTGTCTCCAGGAGGACTGTTGGCTCAGTCGAGTCCATTTGCGGTCTCTAGTTTGGCTTCTGGACTAACTGTGAGTCAGTGTTATTGGGGCTTTTCCTCTTAAAATTTTCTCAGCTTCAGACAAAACGGTTTTTTTTATTGGGTAGAGGTTCAGGCCTGGTGCCCTCAGTATGGGCCGCCTATTGTACCCTCCCGTCTTGGCATTCAGTGTCATCTATAGCTTGGGTATTGTTTTCCCAAAAGGAATGAATGCAGCTGTGGACTCTTTCCATTTAAGAAGAAAAACATAAATTATGCTTACCTGATAATTTCCTTTTCTTCTGATGTAAAGAGTCCACAGCTCCCCACCCGTAATTTTATGTGGGGCGTCCTTATTATTCTTCTGGCACCTTTCACCCTGATATTTCTTCTACTGTTTCTTGTTCCTCGGCAGAATGACTGGGGAATGAGGGGAGTGGGAGGAGTATTTAAGCCTTTGGCTGGGGTGTCTTTGCCTCCTCCTGGTGGCCAGGTTATTTCCCAAAAGTAATGAATGCAGCTGTGAACTCTTTCCATCAGAAGAAAAGGAAATTATCAGGTAAGCATAATTTGTTTTCTCAGAACATTCTCACTTATTAGCTGACCTAACTTGAATACATACTTTGTCTGCTTTGTCATTGCTGTATTCCTTCCTCCTAAATTTTGCTTTCAAGTTTTCAGATTTTTTTTCAAAGACTTACAATTTTGTACAGCACCTTTGAACTTTTTGAAACTGGCCAATAGTATATTGTTTAACTATTTTTAATGATGTCTGTTACTTGCTCAGAGTCCCTTTTCTGTAACTTGATAGTATCACATCTTAAAATGTTCAAATTACCATTTTATTGTGTACTTCTACCAAGGACAAATTAATATTATTAACTAAGACAAACTACAAAGTTCCTCTCCTCCTTTCTGAATCTCTTTAACATTACCTATAAAACATTGCTAAAACACAACATTTTTAGTGAAAGGGTTATTGTCATTCAAAATATATAACTTCTAATAAGCCTACATATAGTTTGGTGTATATTAGGGCAAATTTAATGACCCTCATTTTTCCTCTTACCTGTAAGTAAATTTTATTTTCAAATACAAAATAATTTCTTCTCAAAATAAACCCAAAACAATTCCTTTGTGAACTCAGATTGGCTTAATTCAGGTAGGCCCTCTTTGTTTAAAAAAACATTGCTAAATTCCACCCCTTTAGTACTGGGAAATGGACATAAATAGGGGATAAATATCAAGGCTCACAGCATATAATATGAAAAATCACTATGTTTCTCCATTGTAGAAAATTATTTAGGCCTGGGGATGTATGTCAGTTTTGGAAGTTATGCTAATCATATTTTTCTAATTTGATTTGAAATGTAGGGAGACAGACTGTGCAAGATTAAAAAAAAATCAGCCTAATTGGTATGTACAGAAACTAAATGTGGATTTATTTGCACTAGAGAGAACCTAAGGCATTAATTTAAACACATGGCAATTTAGAGCCATTAATGCACAAATTAGGGCATGCAAATTTGTTTATTAGAATGTCCCTTTAATAAATTCCATTAGTAAGCATTAAAAAGTAATGCATTTCTTAGCCTGCTTTATTGGTATTAGAAAACCTCCGACAGTCACAAATGTTTTTATCCTTTTATATTATTTGGGGTACACAGAAAAAGCAATACCAAAAAGTACAAAATGTAAAACGTTTTTATGTTTCTAATGTAGAATAAGTCTTGTAGACTTGGGCTGAACAGAGGTGTGCCTTGGGAGTGCCTGGCGTTCTCTCGTAGGTTTTATTGTATTCTAGCTATTTACCCCCAAAATCTTGTTTTATCGCACCAAATGTGTCTCAGAACAGACAATGGCTCTATTATACTGATTGAAAAGAACATGTATGTTAAACTAGAAGTAAATGCAAGTTAAGGTACACTAAAAACACTGCAATTTGATTTGTATTTACTTACTTTGATTTTACTGCTTTAAGTTTGAATTTAAAGGGACAGTGTTCTTAAATTTTTGTCTTCCATGAGCAAGGGCCACAGTTAAACATGTAGGCATTTTTTTTGCTTAAAAAAAATAATAAAACTGCCTAAATTTATATAAAAAATCCAGTTGTCCACTTAGTACTAATGATCTATTTGTGAATAGAAGCGTCTTGCTTATCAACCAATAAGCATTAACAGGAGGTTGATATCAGCCAATGAGTATTGAAAGAAAGTGCTCATCAGCCAAAGAGCATTATTATGAAGTACACTACTCATAGGGCTGTATTTGTTTCTATTTAAATATTTAAAAAAAATGACTTCACGTTTTTATGCAAAAACAAAACACTAAAACAACAAAGCATATGTAGGTGCTGTTCTTTGATTAAAAATGATAGATATATTGCACTGTTTCCTTTCTTATTTATGTATTTTTTTTCTTTTATTCCACAGAAGCCCTGCACTGATTGGCTGCTTCATAGTAGACAGACTGTACTTTGAAGAGATCGGCCTGTTGGATGAGGGCATGGAGGTGTATGGGGGAGAAAACGTGGAGCTCGGCGTGCGGGTAAGGGGATATGAATGTTGTGTAGTGTTCTTAAAATAACACATTGTCTGACTCAGTGCTGTAGCAGAGAGTCAATGGCCAATTAATTAATAAGATGTTCAAAAAACTTAAGCAGACGGGAATCTCTTGTGCTATATCTGTACTATTTTCTGATTTATGCTTCAAGTCTGAATATGTTGTTACATTTTAGGAAGCTTTTCACCCATGATATTTTCCTGAGAAAAATGTTAGTTTGAGTGAATTAAATGTGATAAAATATCCAGTAGAAAAAAAGTATTTTTTTTCCCTTTAAGTTTCCTTATGAGTGTTAGATAAGTATTAAATGTTTAACTCATGAGGGTTGGTAGTTATAGGCAATCAGGCTTCATATAACATAGGTTTACATGTTACGGTTGCTATAATAAGATTTATGGCAGGACTGTTCAAACTATGGCGTATCCATTTTGCCAAGGCTTTTGTGAGGTATTTATAATAAAACAAAAAGCCTGTATTTTTGTAATAAATGTGAGTAGTATATACAGTTAAATTAAAACCATTAATAGTAACCAACGGTCATTTTTAACTTAAAGGGACAGTCTACACCAGAATTGTTATTGTTTTAAAAGATAGATAATTCCTTGTTTACCAATTCCCTAGCTTTGCATAACCAACACAGTTATATATATATATGTTTTACCTCTGTGATTATCTTGTATCTAAGCCTCTGCAGACTGCCCCTTTATTTGTTCTTTTGACAGACTTGCAGTTTAGCCAATCAGTGATGGCTCCCAGGTAACTTCACGTGCACAAGCACAGTGTTATCTATATGAAAAACATGAACTAACACCCTCTAGTGGTGAAAAACCTGTTAAAATGCATTCTTAAGAGGCGGCCTTCAAGGTCTAAGAAATTAGCATATGAACCTCCTAAGTTAAGCTTTCAACTAAGAATATCAAGAGAACAAAGAAAAATTGGTGATAAAAGTAAATTGGAAAATTGTTTAAAATTACATGCTCTATCTGAATCATGAAAGTTTTTTTTGGACTAGACTGTCCCTTTAAATTATGATTATAATTTTATTTTATTTTGAGTCATTGAGGCTGAATTATCAAATGTCTGTCGGACCTGATCCGACAGTGCGGATCAGGTCCGACAGACATCGCTGAATGCGGAGAGCAATACGCTGTCCGTATTCAGCATTGCAACGCCGACCCTGCAGACTTGCGGCCAATCAGCCGTCAGCAGGGAGGTGTCAATCAACCTGATCATACTCGATCGGGTTGAATTGTGGCGATTCCTGTTGGCCTCATCAGAGCAGGCGGACAGGGTTATGGAGCAGCTACCACATAGATAATGCGTCCCCAAGCCACTAAAGTGAGGGGACTTGCGGCCAGTAGCCAATGCTGTCCTTTTGGGTGGGCCAGTGATGGAGGAAAGAACTGTTGGTGTGTTGTGGGGGAAGCAGGGTCAGCTGGGTCTGGGTGAGTCCTGGACATGGCTGACGCAGTGCCTAAAATCCAGGACATTTGCTTTGGCCTGAAAAGGCTTTGAGCAAGCAAGTGAGCAGATCTCCCAACCCGTGAGAATCCTGCAGGATTTGGGGCAGTTAGAGAGTCTGCTACCATTAGTGACCACCCTTCATGTAAAAAAAGTTTGTGAGTCCCCACATAGTGTGTGTCAGGAATACAGCAGTTAAAGAATATGGTGTTTAATGGGACATTATCACAGGGCTTGAAAAGATTTGTCGACCCCTGCATTATCAAGCAAAACATATATACACTTATTTCTTAGAATATTTTATTTTAACACAACCGGCCCTGCAAGTCTATGTGTTTAACCCCTGCAGAGGGTTTAAACACATTGTTAAAGTACTGCCGGGAGAGCTGCAGAGAACTGCTGATTCTGAGCAGACACAGCTTGTGAACTAGTCACATGACCCAGCGAAGTGGTACTTTGCGATGGTTAAATAAATTTGTACTACTATGCCAAAAAAATCTCCCTCTCCTGACTTAAGCATAAATTGATTTTTAAAACTAATTCTTCCTTCTCTAACAGTGAATGAAAAACACAATTAAACCAACTGGACCCTTGCACATACTACTGTAAAAGACAGTAGGTTGCAGACCTCTCTAGTCCCTAAGGAGTTAAAAGCAATGAAAATCTGACAAAAATCCCATTCTTCTGAAGCCAACATTTGCTGTGTCTTTGATATTCATTCTTATATTATTTTCTGAAGAATTAATAGCGACCTACATTCAATGCTTTAATCTTCCTAATAGCACTTGTGAATAAAGCTCAGTGCATATAACAAGTCACTTATAGAGTCATTTTTATGGGCACAAAACACTTTCTTTTAAGCATCCTGAGTGATGTTATTGCAATATTCAGCAAATATATGATTTATATGGAACAGCTGAGATGTTAAGTTTCACAAGATTGAAAGGCCTAATTTATTATTCAAAGATTCCCTCTTGCTTCCCATTAGCATCATGGTTTCATTCTGTCAGTTCTGTTGCTTTGTGGTTTGTTATATTTGCAAAAGCTTACCACAAAACTCATGCTGAAAGTGTGGCCATATAGAAAACCTTTACTGTGACTTAAAACTAAGTGAACTGACAGCATTAGGCATATCTTAAAGCAGGGTTCTTTAAACTTTTTTCCCCAAGACCCAGTGCAATGATACCACATACACTTGCAACCCTATTTTTATGCTTGATCTGAAAATTTCTGAAGTAATGTACAAAAGGATAGCTGCAATTTTTATCAAAGTGACTAAACTTTGTGCATACTTTTATACCTGATTGTAGTCAAACTTAAAAATGTTGTAAAAGGTAATAACACACACACACCTCACACTCACAACAAACAACACACATACACTTTACACTCTCATACAACACACATACAACTCACTCTCATACAACACACATACAGCACACATTATCATACAACACACACCACACACTCACTCCCATACAACACACACATACTGTCTTATAACAGTCACACTCACTCACAACATACTCTCATACAACACACTCACATTCTCCTACAAAAGACACACACACCACACACTTTCATACAACACAACACACACACATTCTCTTACAAAAGACACACACACCACACACTATCATACAACACACACACATATTCTCCTACAAAAGACACACCCACCATACACTCTCATACAACACACACACATATTCTCCTACAAAAGACACACACTCATACAATACACACATTCTCCTACAAAAGACACACACACCACACACTCTCATACAACACAACACACACACACATTCTCCTACAAAAGACACACACACCACACACTCTCTCATACAACACAACACACACACATTCTCCTACAAAAGACACACACACCACACACTATCATACAACACACACACACATATTCTCCTACAAAAGACACACACACACCACACACTCTCATACAACACAACACACATTCTCCTACAAAAGACACACAGCACACACTATCATACAACACACACACACATATTCTCCTACAAAAGACACACACACCACACACTATCATACAACACACACACACACGCATATTCTCCTACAAAAGACACACTCTCATACAACACAACACACATTCTCCTACAAAAGACACACACCACACACTATCATACAACACACACACACACATATTCTCATACAAAAGACACACACTCATACAATACACACATTCTCCTACAAAAGACACACTCACCACATACTCTCATACAACAAACTCACCACACACTCTCATACAACACAAAGACAATTTGCGACCCAGTAAACATGGTGTTGTTACCCAGTAATGAGTCCTGACCCATGGTTTGAAGAACCCTGTCTTAAAGGGAATAAAATAAAATTTTGAAATATGTTGGAGCATCTTTCTGATTTTTCTTTTTCAAAATGATAAAATTGGGATTTGAAGTTATTTTCTTTTGCAAAGTGATCACAATCTTTGCAAATCTAAAACAACCAAGCTTATAACTGCCACATGATTCAATTTCCATGTTCCCACAATGGCTCTCTGAACTACTGATGATGAATGACAAATACAGAAAACCGAGATGGGTCAATGGCATCAATGTTTGTGCTTTGCATTTGGATAGAGTTGTGTTTCTGAATGATACTGGGTGATACTGGGTGTGTTTGTTCAGTGAGCTTTTTAAACCTTAATATTTTAAAAGTATATTATTTATTTAATAATTATTTTTTGATAATTATTTGACAAAAATTTTTTTTTTCCTATGTGATAAGATTTTTATCTAAAATCAAGAACAGTGAAACTAATTTCCAAAAGAAAAACATTTCCACAACTTCTCATCTTTTAAAATGGGATTGTATTCAGTTCTCATACTGTAAATAGTGAAAACTCTATGCTATGAGTTTTAAAATATCTCCATGAGTTCCAAATCTCACTGTACAAGATTTGTCTGTGCTGAATATCTTCTATTAAAGGGACATTCTGGTCAAAATTTAAATGCACATAGATCAATCACATCTTTGGAAAGAAACATATGTGCAATATACATGTATTGACAAACATGTTTCTATTAAAAGTTATCACTGGTTTAGTGTTAGCATTTTTCTCTGCATGTGCATGTGAAGCATAGCTAGATATTCTCAGTGCATCAGCATATTAAATACTGCAGCTGCTCTGAGCACCAGTGGGGCTTATATCCTGCCAACAATTGACAAATTGAGTCATTACCAGATGATACAAGCACATTAGGCTCTCTGATCAAGTGTTGTCTTTAAAATGCTGGTGCACCGTGCATACTTAAATACACTTTTGTTTCCAATTTTGTCCCTTTACTATAATAAGAGGGGGACACAAGGTTCTACATCTGTAAATGCAATTTTTAAAAACATGATTTTTGGGCATCTGTTTTCTGTAAAAATCCATTCAAAAGATGACTTGGTTGCCAGTAGATACAATGGAACGGCAGATGAAAATACCATTTTAAATGAAAATATTACTGTAATTTTGAATCATGAAAATGCAGGTATCAAATACAAAGTAATAATTTAAGAGCACAATCTCTAAATTCCTTTTCTAGATGTTGCAGTTGTGATTTTAGTTTTCTCCCATTTCCTGCAGATCTTGTTATTTATTAGCTGTATGTGAAATTACTTTTAAACGTCTGTCCCTCCCAATGTCAAGGGACTATTCAATAGTGCTGAATACAGGTTTAATGAATCTAGACCATATATTCATATGTACAGCTAAACTGTGTCTGGACATTTTAGAGTGTATTGCACATGTATAAGATAATAGAATTATTCCCAATTCTCTTAAAATGCAGTCAAACACGTAGAAAAAGCCAGTTTAGAACTTTACCTATCTCCTTTGTTGAACCTGATGTATTCATTTTTTTGTTGAAATATAGTTTAAAACGCGTAGTCAGATGGTTTGTGATCACGGAAGTCAATGTATTATATAAGTGACATTTCCTCTGTCCAGTCAGATCCAATCCACACTTTTCCCAAAAGGGAAATAGTGTTGTGGTTTGCATTATGATCTGTAGACATATGCGTTTCATTTCGTTCCGAATTCGGAGATTCGGATCAATTTGAATTTCCTAATTACCCTAGCAACGAAACTTAACTAATACAAATGCATTTGTACCAAATAAAAACGAATTAGTTTGGATTTATTCGTTACATTCGAAATGTAATATTCAAATTCGAATTTCACGCTTGAATTCGAATGTAACATTCGAATTCGAAATAGTATTTCTAGTCTAATACTGTTTGAAATAGTATTAAACTTCCGAATTTACGACTCGAATCTGAAACGAATACATCCGAATGAATCCGAAATGAATGCATTCAAATGTATCCAAATTCGAATCAATCCGAATCCGAAATTTGAAAAAATCTGAATCGTTCTGAAACGAAACAAAATGATTTTTTTCGCTGCGCACAAGTCTAGTGATCAGTTTGAACTTGAAAATCATGTATTGGGAGCCAATAAACAGATGATAAAGATTGGAATGAACCCCTATATGTTTAACTGCAGCAAAAGGGTTACAAACATAGTTAAAGACAGCTTCAGAGTAGCAGTACAGTACTGGGAGCTAGCTGAGCATATCTGGTGAGCCAATGAGAACAGTCATATGCGTTCAGCCACCAGTCACCTGCTAGCTCCCAGTAGTGCTTTACTGCAAAACAAAGGATACCAAGAGAAGAAAATACATTTGATAGATAAAATTGAAAGTCTCTGAAAATTGCATTCTCTATATAATCCATGAAAGTTTAATTTTGGCTTTTATGTCCCTGTAAAGTGCATAACTGTGTAAAACTCATGTGCATAAAAGATGTAGAGAAAGGATGGTACCAAGTGAGCCTTGAATTACGTGAAAGAATAAATCATTGTTCTGACCAACTAGTTGTGATTGGAAGAGAACAAGGTAAGTTTCATAATAAAACTAACTTTCAAAGTCTCTTAAAGGGACAGTCTACACCAGAATATGTATTGTTTTAAAAGACAGATAATCTCTTTATTACCCATTTCCCAGTTTTGCATAACCAACACAGTTATATTAATATACTTTTTACTTCTGTGATTACCTTGTATCTAAGCATCTTCTGACAGCCCCCCTATTTCAGTTCTTTTGACAGACTTGCATTTTAGCCAAGCAGTGCTGGCTCCTAGGAACTCCACGTGCATGAGCACAATGTTATCTATATGGCACACGTGAACTAACACCCTCTAGTGGTGAAAAACTGTCAAAATGCCCTGAGCTAAGAGGAGGCGGCCTTCAAGGACTTAGAAATTAGCATATGAACCTCCTAGGTTTAGCTTTCAACTAAGAATACCAATAGAACAAAGCAAAATTGGTGATAGATGTAAATTTGAAAATTGTTTAAAATTACATGCCCTATCTGAATAGTGAAAGTTTGTTTTGGACTAGAATGTCCCTTTAAAATTGCGTTCTGGGGGGCGGAGTCTGGTTCAGCAAGGGAATGGCTGCTTAAGCTGAGAGCTCCGTGCAGGAGAAGGAGAATAAAGGCAAGAAATCAATGCTACAGGCACATCAGAGACACAGAATGTGAGCGTATGTGGTGCAGAACACCCAGACACTACTTTACAGACACCGGAGCAAAGATTCTTTCTGTGTTAAGCAAGATTTTGTGGAGACTTCTGACAGGAAGGCCGGTCGCCATTTTCACAGCCCACGTGGAGAAACTTTCTTAAGAAAAGGCTGCAGCCGCTGCAGAACTCGATAGCGGAGGTGGGTAAGAGGCTTAAAATTATAATAAAGGGTCTCAACAAGAAGGAGACAGATGTAAATAAGCGGCAAGTGAAGGAGGAAGAGGGTGAGGTTGGCTTCTGCAGCTCCTAAGCTACGGAGTGATAAAGGCCTTGCTGACACAGACCTGCATAGCAAGGGGGTCTTGATAAATAATCAGAATAGCTTCTGGGGCCACATAACCTTTAATGGGAGCCATAGCTATAATGAAAAAGAGGGACATTTACAAAGAATGAACCGGGGGAGATAGAGGATGCAAACAGTAACAAGCTGCCAGGGATAAGAAAGACAAAATTATACAAACTCTGCATGCAGCAGTTATATCAATGCAGTGAATGAGAGATGTCACATAGGCCCATATAACTTATATGAATACTGAGAGAACAGCGTGGTGAACTTTCCCTAGGGATAACTACAGGGGAACAAGCTACTTGTTTTAATATACCTGGGGCCCTGAAGGATCCACTGAAAGGATCAAGAAAGACAGACTTTGGGAATGTTTATTAATGTGTTGGAGGAGAGGAGAAGGAAGCAAATCCCACATCTTGTAACAGTAAATATGTAATCTCCCATATACTTGAAACTGTGCAGGAAATTATGATTTAAACAGTCTGTAACTTGTCATTACATATAGCACCCTTCTCCCTGGTTCTACAGTTATCAACTCTATACTCAAAGGAGTAAATATACATTGCTTGTCTATTTCTGCCTGTTAGAAGATAAAGGAGGAGGTTTGGCCTGTGATACCACTAAAGGACAGTACTTATAATTCTTACACTCGCGTCAGTGACGCACCAAAATGGCTGCCAGAAAGAATACTAAGGTGAACCCTCTAAGCAAACAATCGGCCTCTAGCCTCTTTTTCAGACCCGCAAAGGGGGATAAAGCCTCTGATATACAAGCACAGCATTCTGATGAAGAGAGGGATATGGAAGAGCATCCCACAGAAGGGACAACAGATACAAGGCCCATAACTAAGGCTGATTTGGATCACCTGGTCTCCAAGCGGGACATAAATACAAACTTTGAGAAACTTTTGGAAAAAATGGAAAGCTTGCAAAACTCTGTGACCAATAGTATAGCAGAGCTGAAAAAGGAGGTAGTAGATTTAGGATCTCGTGTAAACACCCTAGAGGAAAGCGGAGACTCTATGGTAGATGGTCTAAATGAAATGACAGAAAAGGTCTCCTCCCAACAGGCGGACATTGAGGATATATATGACAAGCTGGAAGATTTAGAAAATCGGAGCCGCAGATCTAATCTACGGCTAAAAGGAGTTCCAGAATCAATTGGCCCTAAGGAGTTGAGTGCATATTTGCTCAACCTTTTTCATTCCATCACTGGCTCAGCTGGAGAGGAGAAATTCCAGTTGGAAAGATCACATCGGGCACTTAGGCCCAAGCCTAAGGGGAAAGAACCTCCCAGAGATGTCATCATAAGGATGCTACGCTTTCAAGAAAAGGAAGAAATACTAGCTGCAGCAAGGAAGAACCCAACATTTAAGTATCAGGGCAATGTTATTCAGTTCTTCCAGGATTTATGCTTGAGGACACTACACAGAAGAAGCTCTCTTCGGCCTTTAACGTCTTTACTAAGGAAAAATCAGGTCCCATATAGATGGGGGTTTCCTTTTGCCCTCCACATAACGTGGGAGAACAAGTCATTCTTCATTAAAGAACCGTGGGAGATCCCAGAAGTATGTCGTAAGCTAAAGATGGAGCCTCCGGATCTCTCACAACAGGGAGGTCCCTCAGATCAACTCAGTCAGGGGAATAAAACCCGACAGAAGCAATGGACCAGGATACCAGAAAAGAAACAGAAAACTTGAGGAGTTTGCGTCATATCAACAAAAGTTGAAGAGGAAAGACACATGTCCCTTATTTGGGTATACCCCCTTTTAGAGGGGAGGAACTCTATGTGATTACCCGAAGGTTGTTAAAGAAAGGGACGATGGATAGATAAGTATACTAAAGCTGTATTCACTTTATGTTTCCTTTTTTCTTTCTTGTTCTCTAAGGAAATAAGGGTTGGAAAGTTTAATGTCTTGTAGGAGATGGTTGGGGGGATATGTTGATCACCATGGGGGCCCTTGAACATTGGGCCATACTTGTAAGTTATGTCACTATGTTAGTTAGTTAGTTAAAATACAATGCAACTGTTAATATCAGACAAAGTCTGTCTTCCAGTGAGGAAAAAGTAGGGTTATTTTATCACAATTAGTTGCTGATCCACTGACTATACTGTAAAGGGGAAAAATGTAAATGACCTTTTAATGTTTTATTTGTTTCGGTACATTCTAATTACATATCTTGCCACAATAACTATTTATGAATGTAACTGCACTTAGGTACAATATGTGGTGGAGTCCTAAAAGGACCAAAACAGTTTATGTTTTTGAAAATGTTTTTTATTGTTATTTAATGTGTTTTTTTTATACCAGGTGTTTCCTAGTAAGTATAGGATGGCAGAACAGGAGAGAAGACAAGGTGAGAGGGTGATTCGGGTGTCTGGGGGCAAGGAAGTAGGAGGGGGGCCTCAGGGCGGTGAAAGCTTAGTTGACGTGATAACTATATGGGACATTCTGAAAGGTATTGGGAGAAATGGCAATGTCACATAATTTAAAATTGATTTCTCATAATGTTAGGGGACTTAATACAGATAATAAGAGACGCACGGCCATGATGCACTACCTGAAACTAAAAGCAAACATTATTTTCCTTCAGGAAACACACTTCATTTCCCAGACAATACCAAAATATTGGTCGCACCAATTTCCACATCACTTCCACTCCACGACGGACGCAAAAAAAAGGGGGGTGACGATATTATTACATAAGTCATTAGACTTTATCCTGGACAATGTAACTAGAGATAAGGAGGGCAGGTTTGTAATTGTTCGGGGCACAATTCAGAATATCAAAATCACATTGTGTAATGTTTACGCACCTAATGAGACACAGAATACCTTTTTTCGGCAAATATCACATCATCTTACCCAGTGGTCACAAGATAGAGTTATTTTAGCAGGGGATTTTAATGTACCTATGTCCTCTTTCTCAGGGGGGGGACCCAAAGGGATGACGAGTAAACAACACAGGCACAATGCCATTATTAAGTCCATTAGAGAATCACTAGGAGCACATAACCTTATAGACTCTTGGACGGCAGTAGGTAATTCCAAACATGACTATACATACTACTCTCCGGCACACCAATCGTACTCAACATTAGACTATATATACGTAAGTCAAATCATGACTCCTAACTTGATCGCATCAAGCACACAGCCGTGCGTTTGGTCAGACCACTCCTTAGTGACTTTGGAGCTATCGGGTATAATAAACTTCACACGACAAAGGTCGTGGACATATAATGCAACACTCCTTAGGAATGCAGAGATACATGAGAGAGTAACCAAAGCACTGAGGGAATACTGGCAGATAAACGTGGGGAAATTTTCAGAGATTTCAGGATATAAGGTTAACATAGACAAATGCGAGGCCCTTCCGATCACCCTTCCCCCTCATACCAAAAAAACGATGGAATTGAATTTTAACATCTCATGGGCAAAGGTTCACATTACTTATCTAGGGGTGAAATTGAACGGGAATTTCTCAGATTTATACCAATTAAACTATGTCCCTCTCTATAAAGCTATTAGGAAAGACCTCAGTAATTGGAAAAAGGGTGGGTTCTCGTGGTACGGGAGACTGTCGGCTTTAAAAATGAATGTGCTACCTAGAATCATGTACCTCTTTAGAGCGATACCGATTGCGGTACCCTTGACAGACCTACAGGCCTTACAAGTAGATCTTCTCCGCTTTTTAAGAGGAGATGGGAAAGCAAGAATAGCAGCACAAGTGTTAAAGCAGCATAGACAGGTCGGGGGGGTAGGAGTCCCGAATCTAGTAGACTACTACTATGCCTCTAGGTTAGCACAAACTACCATTTTAGAGAAAAATCTGAAGGAAGTCATTTGGCCACGAATAGAGGCTGATATAGCTGGATGTGAAAACCAGGCAGATATTTTGTGGGACCCCACTTTGAAGGCAAAAACGCTGACGTATAGATCCCCTGTAACATGTGAGACAATACACTTGTGGGACAAGTTTACTAAAACAATAAGACTGTACTCTACTCAATCCTTATTGATGCCAATGAAATTCTTAATGCCCCGGGAACTGAGGAAATCTGTGGGGAAATGGGAAAATAAGGGATTGTATAGGGTGGCGGACTTTCTAGATGGAAATACAATATTTACATTTAACCAGATCAAAGATAAGGTCCAACCATATGTGGTACACTGGTTCCTCTACTTACAGATCTCGTCGGTTATCACTAAATACCTGACTAACAGCACTGGTCGGTCCCCGACCATGTTGGAAAAGATTTGCAAAAACCCCTCTAGAGGAAAGCATCTGATATCAAAATTATATATATTGCTTCAGGAGATGGGAACTGCCTCTAAGTCTTCCCTGATGGGAAGATGGGAGACAGATATAGGTGAGACTAGGGAGAAGGGAAAATGGGATGATATCCTATCTGAGGTGGGTAGGGGAATGCTAAGTGCAGATATGAGAGAAAACTGCTTGAAAGTAGCTTTCAGATGGTATCTTACTCCTGAGCGGACAGCGCACATGAATTCGGATAGGACAGGGACCTGTTACAGAGGTTGTAAGGAGAGAGGGACATATAAGCATATGTGGTGGGACTGTCCGAAAGTACAACCACTGTGGGTGCGGCTCTCGGAGTTACTCAGCAACATTCTAGACGAAAACATTTCACTGACGATAACTCAGGCACTACTAAACGAAAGAAATAAAGCTTTTAACTCAGCGATCAATACTTTCATTAAGACTCTCTGTACATGCTTACGGATATGCATAGCCAGACATTGGAAGGTGGGAGCGCCTAGTTGGGGGGAGGTAGTAGATAAAATTAAAGACACCTACACAATGTCAGAACTAGCAGCATGGTCTCAGGGATCTAATGAGCAGTTTCAAAAAATATGGTTTTACTGGATCTTGAGAAAGGATAACTTCTTATAGATTTGCTGGCAGGATCAGATGTGAGAGGGTTGAAGCTGAGGAGGATGGGAGAGGGAAATAGTAGAGAACCCCGGACACCTGACACCCACACCTAAATACTTATGCAAAGACAATGTATTTAGCTAGCTGTTGATATAAGAGTATTGATTTTGCCAGGATTTAGCTATGGGCCTAGGAAACACCTGGGGGGGGGAGGGGAGGGATTTTGTGGGAGTTATTAATGTTTTGAATATAATGTTTGAAGTTATGTTATTGGACTTGCAGGGATGAGATGGGGCAGAATCTTTATACTTTGGACTATGGGAAATACAAAAAGAGACTTTTATGACATGTACCCGGGTTATGATTGTATGACTTTGTCCATCTTTAATCACATGATTTGTTCTGTATTATGTCCAATGGAAAATGAATAAAAATGTATTTCAATTAAAATTTCGTTCTGCAGATTAACCACGTCCCTTTAAAGTTGCATAAAACACGTAATATGAATATGAAATGTTTAATTATGTGTACTAAAATGTTCCAATATAGTTTCATTATTTATTTTAACCCTTTCCTGTCATTTCTGGTGATTTAACATCACTCTGCTTACTTCACAATTCTAACCCTGCTACATATTTCTCCTCAATTGGCTTCAGCAGAGAGATAAACTACTGCAGAAAAATGCACGTTTTGATAACACAGCTCTAATTTCAATTAATTTCTACTTCATTAAAACGTCTGGATTTGCTCCTCCAAGAAATGTTGGCGTGGAGTTTGCCCTTTAAAAACAAAAGCAGCAAACATGGTGTTAATGTCGCTGGAAACTTTTCACACTTGGCTATGTTAATTTTTTGTAAGTCTATATAAAAAGTCTTGTGATTACAATGTGTACATTTAACTTGGTATCTGCATATTATAAACAATTGGTTTTTAAGCTGAACATCTATCAGTGATTAGAAATGTCTCTGTACAGTGTACACTACATTTAAATTGATTTTCCCATAAAATGTTTAACTATGTAGTAAAAAAAAATTGTAATGTACTTTCCTGATATATTTTGCCAATTAGTCCTGTAATTTAACTTTAAAAATTGTTTTTATACCACTGCCAGCAGAGAGGCGGAAGGGCATCGTGCAGAATGCAGCACTGTGGCCCTGCAAGATGCTACACAGTGATTGCTTAATCGGTATAGGAGCTCATTTATAGCTCTGCCTAACTGGCCTTCTCAAAATACATAACATAGTTAAAGGGACATTAAACACTAAATAAATGCTAGATAGAATGATGCATTCAAATAAAAGATTAGTCTGAGAATAACAAGCAGATGTATTTTTTAAAGTTTCATTAGCTGTTTAAACATTGACAGAATAGGTGTAAAGTTTTAGTGTCTATAAAACAATGGGAGCTGCCATGTTGTAACCTAGGTTACCTTCTCTGCTGTGGCTAATTAGAGACAGTTATAAATAGGTCACTAGAGTGTGCAGCCAATGGCTGTGTGGAATATAACAGTGTTCTGCACTTCCATTTCTAACAGGAACTGACAAGCTCACAATTTCAGAATGGAATTACATTATCATTTTATATTATGATCTCAAAGTGTTTAATGTCCCTTTATGAGTTTTCACAAGCGGTACGACAGCATTAATTTAATTTATTTTGTGCAGATCTTTTGCAGTGCAGTACTTAATTGCTTATCTATACTAAGCATGTGTAAAATGATAATGCCCCTTTAACTGTGAGACAAGCAGGGCTATAGTAGAAGCAACTCGGACTATATATTGTACCAGCAGTGCTAGAGAGACCTGCATTTTAATGGCTCTTTTGTATTCTAAAATATTTGTGAGATTTCGAAAGGCAGAACAATTTCCTTCTATACAATTATTTTACTGAAAGCCTAAAATATTTTAAATAGGACTATTATTTTATTTAGCACCTGTGTAGAAACAACGTTCCAAGCTAAAAAAATATCAATTTACTGCTAGAGATAAATTCCTAGCCTCATTGCTTTATGTTGTGAGATTGAGAAACCTCCTGTGAGATTTAGTTTTAGTGTCCAAAAAACTACTGTTTGAAATTCAAAGCAAGTGTTATTGCGTTGACTTTGTTTTATTATGCATTTGATGATTTTGTGAAGTAAAATTTGAATCTTTCAGGTTAAAAAACCTCAACAACTTATAATAAATGTCCCACACACACACTTTTTTCACACTTTTTGTTGCAGGTTTCTTATATGTGTGTGTGTGTATATATATATGTGTGTGTGTGTGTGTATATATATGTGTGTGTGTGTATATATATATATAATTGTATAATTTGAATCTCCTTGGCTTCCTGAAAAAAAAAAGATCTATAATATGTGTGGGTTTCTAACTGTAGGGCCTAAATATAAGCAGCATCAGCACAGGAGTGATAATGCCTCAGCAGCAGTTTAAGGGGCCTATCTATCAAGCTCGGAATGGAGCTTGAGGGCTCGTGTTTCTGGCGAGCTGGCAGTCTCGCCAGAAACAGCAGTTATGAAGCAACAGTCTAAAGACCGCTGTCTGCCTGCTCTGAGACATCGCCGGAATTCAACCCGATTGAGTACAATCGGATTAATTGACACCCCCCCTGCTGGTGGCCGATTGGCCGCGAGTCTGCAGGGGGCGGCGTTGTACCAGCAGCTCAAAAGAGTAGCTGATGCAATGCTGAATACGGAGAGCGTATTGCTCTCCACATTCAGCGAGGTATGTCGGACCTGATCCGCAATGTCGTATCAGGTCCGACATACCTTTGATAAATATCCCCCTATGGGTTAAAGGGACACTGAACCCAATTTTTTTTCTTTTGTGATTCCGATAGAGCATGTAATTTTAAAACAACTTTCTAAAGAAAGATGGATGTGGCGCTAGTGGACAAGCAACGGTATCTAAATAAATAAAGGAAATTACTAAATAAATTAGACTAAATAAAAAGTGCTAGTTGCAATGCACATAATTAATAAGATTTAATACACATAAATACTAAGATTAAATACACCAAACCTATTCACATATAAAATAATAAACACAATGCATATAAACACAATATATATAAATCCTATACCACCGGTGGTTTAAAAGGATAATAGTTATAAAATGGGGTTGTTAAAATCCGCTAAATGCAAGAGTGGCAAACAGGAAATTGATAAAGGTATAAATAGACAATATGGGAACTAGAAAAGACATCTTGATAAAGGCCGCATTGAGGCTGAAACGCGTAGATGTGTATGTCTGTTCCTTGACATCTAAACCGTATGACACCAGAGCGCTCTGTCACTGTCTAAAAACTTTTAAACCAACCGCCAAAGGATTGACAGCGTGGGAGACTCCAGCTGATTGGCGCATATCCTAAACACGTGATCACCCGGAGTACACGGAGCTGATTACGTCACACGCCGACGGATCGTGGTTTCAACAGAGGGGTAACGGAACCTGAGACCGACCGGGACACCCACTTGGAGTTGACACTGGTTAACGTGGTACTGAGCACAGAATCGTTGTCCTGAAGGTAGTCGCACTCTCAAGGTAATTGACACCCCTATCCCAGATCCAACAGCACCTTACAAATTCTTGTATCACTGACAGTATTAATCACTGGAGATTGAGACTTCTCAAACTGCTTTTTGATTCCTGTATTGCCTCAGAAATTGGATGCCTGATCAGAATTTGCACAGTTTAAATTGATCGGATTTCGCACAGTTTTTAAATTGTATGGACGACTCTTGCATTTAGCGGATTTTAACAACCCCATTTTATAACTATTATCCTTTTAAACCACCGGTGGTATAGGATTTATATATATTGTGTTTATATGCATTGTGTTTATTATTTTATATGTGAATAGGTTTGGTGTATTTAATCTTAGTATTTATGTGTATTAAATCTTATTAATTATGTGCATTGCAACTAGCACTTTTTATTTAGTCTAATTTATTTAGTAATTTCCTTTATTTATTTAGATACCGTTGCTTGTCCACTAGCGCCACATCCATCTTTCTTTATATTTCTTGTGTAGAACTGCTTTCAGAGTGCATTTCTTTCTTTTGATGTGTGCAGGTATAATATTGGTGTAAAGAAGTTTGAACCCATCTTGTGTTTTTTGTAGCCTTATTCACTCTGATTTTAACTTCTTTTCTACCTAGTTCTTAATATATATACATCTCATCAGTTATTATGGATATATTTAGTATGAGGGACTCTCTACTTTCAGAAATTGAAGGTACAAATATATTAACAAATATTAAAGGGGAAGACCTTGAAACCACCCTTAATAACTTTGAAAAGGTTTTAATTAGAGAACTAAGACATAAAATAGAGTTGACTTTTATGAAGAAATATGTTGAATCTAAGATTGTTCCCAGAGGCTTAAGATTGAAAAAAGAATGTAACTTTGAATTACAGGAACATCTATCTGTAGAATGGTATGAAACACTTGAAAATGCGTCTATTAATCTAATGAACATTATCATCAAATCTAGGAACATATCATTAGAAGAAAGCAAACAAAAGGTAGAAGAATATAAAAAACAATTAGATCCCTCTAGAAAAACAAGAATTTATGAGGAGAAACAAAAAGATATAGTTCTGAATTTACAAAAATTAAATAAGGATATCCTTGAAAGAAAATTAAGGAAAAAGAATAGAGACGAACAAGATTACTCACAAACAGTTAAGGGATTATTAGATAATGATGAATCTAATGAAATAGAAATTTTAGAGGAAGCAAATGCTGAACCACTAGGATTAAACAATAAAAACCACCTTAGAGTATTCCAGAAAAAACCGAAGGAAAGAGATAATTATCAAGGTGGGAGGTTTAATGAACAAAAAGAATATAAAAACAATTACCAAAACCAACAATTTGAACAGAATCATGACTACTTTTATAATAATAGAGAGTACAGAAGACCAGGTTCACATCAAAACTACTACTATAATAGAAATGAACCACAATTTAATAGAGATAATAGAAGATCAGACCCATACTATAATCACTATTATAAGAGAAATGAGGCACAATTCAATAGGGATAACTACCAAATAAGGGAAAGAGAACAAGGTTGGAATAGAACCCACTACTCAAATAGAAATACTTATCCTACACAGAACCAAGATAATTATAATTGGAGAAAAAACCAACCACAAATAAATAATTGGAGAATACACACCCAGAATAGATTTAGTCCACTTAAAGGTAGACAAGATTCAGAAAGAGAATATAGAAACATTGAAACCACAAATGAACCCAGCACTTCCAGGGATTTTTTAGGGGTGGAACAAAAAACAAATGTAAAATTAAGAAGAGAGAAAAGAGACAGAGAGGAGGAAGAGGAAGAGGCCTTAGACGAAAGAGAGAAACAAAAGAGGGTAAGATAAATACAGGAGGTATCTTCAATCTAAGTACTACCAAATTAAACACTGTACAAGAGAAAGTGTTAAGTCGGGGTATGTCCTTTGCACCAACCACAAAAATGAACAAATTTGAAACATTAATTAATATCAACCAATACGTTAGAAAGTTAACTTTAAAAAGATACTTTTTAAAAAATCCGATAGAAAACACTCTAACAAAAGGGCCAAATGAAGATAGTAATTATAAACACACACTCCTAAAAAATAAATCAACTTTCTACCCATCAAAAGAGAAAGGAGATAATCTCGATCTATTTGAAAAAAGAGTAAAAAAAGACTTAGAAAAATGGGATGGAAAAAGTAGATATATGAATTTTAATCTATCTAGAGAAGAGAGGAAAGTATTACAGGAACTGAGAAATAATAAAGACATTGTAATAAAGCAAGCGGATAAGGGGGGGGGGATTGTTATTATGAATACTGAGGATTATCTTAAAGAAGCCTCAAGAATTTTAGAAGATAAGCACACATATAAAAAATTGATTAATGATCCCATAAAGAAACAGAAAGAAAATTTAGATAAATTATTAAATGAAGCCAAAGAGAAAGGAGTATTAAATTATAATGAATATAATTATTTGATAACAAAATTCCCAAAAACTCCAACTTTTTATTTTCTTCCCAAAATTCATAAATCCCTAACCAACCCCCCAGGACGCCCCATTATATCCGGTATTAACTCCCTAACATCCAATCTCTCCCAGTACATTGATCAATTCCTTCAAAAATATGTTGTAACTTTACCTGCATATCTCAGAGATTCCACCCACTTACTTAATATATTGAAACAAATTGTTTGGCAGGAAAAATATACAATGGTCACATGCGATGTAACCGCCCTTTATACCAATATTGAACATAAGCTGGGTCTAAAGGCCATAAACCACTTTCTGAGGAAAGATGAGAGTTTAAAAATAGAACAATGTGATTTTATGTTAAAATGTATAGAATTTATTTTATCAAATAATTATTTTATTTTTAATGGTAAATACTACCTTCAGCAAAAGGGAACGGCAATGGGTACCAAGTTCGCACCCAGCTACGCAAATTTATTTATGGGATATCTTGAAGAGTCTTTCATTTTTGAAGGACCGTGGGGTGCGAACTTGGTATCTTACCATAGATTTATAGATGACATTTTTATTATATGGAATGGTGACCTTGAACTTTTAAATCTCTTTCTAGAAGATTTAAATTCAAATGAATTAGGCCTAAAATTTACCAGTGAGATAGACAATAAGAATATACATTTCTTGGATCTAGAAATTAATATTATTGAAAATAAAATCCACACAAAGACATTTTTTAAAAAGGTAGATGCAAATAATTATGTGCATATTGAGAGCTGTCATTTGCCAAAATGGTTAGAAAATATACCCACCAGCCAATTTACGAGGATGAAGAAGAATTGCAGTAACCCAGATGACTTTGAATCACAATCTGTGATCCTAAAAGACAGATTTCTTGAGAAAGGATATGATAAGGACAATGTGAGTAGAGCATTAGAAAAAGCAAGAAAGAAAGACAGAGAAGACCTATTAATTAAAAAAGTAGACAATGTTCAAAAACAGAGGGACCAAAAGGATAAATTAAATATCCCGTTCATAACGAGATATAATGCTCAACATAAACATATAAAGTCGATTTTAAACAAACACTGGCACCTTATCAAAAAAGATCACATCCTGGGAGATCATGTAAAGGGACATCCAGATTTAATCTTTACTAAGGCAAAAAATCTTAAAAATTGTCTAGCACCAAGTATGTTTAAGAAAACTATAAATAAGACTGATGCTACAATTGCAGGAACCAAATTATCAGGTTTTTATCCCTGTTATAGCTGTGTAGCTTGCAAACGTAGCAGTAAAATTAAGATTATTGAATCAACTACCAGAGATTATAAACATACTATTAAAGATGCTATTAGGTGTAGTGACAAAGGTGTGATTTACATTCTACAATGTTCATGCAAGAAACAGTATTTAGGCCAAACTCAAAGAAAACTGAGAGACAGGATTAGGGATCACCTAAATAATATAAAAAATGGATTCGAGGGCCATTTTGTATCAAAACACTTTAAAGAACACCATGGGAGTAATACAAAAGATCTCCAATGGTGGGGTATAAAAAGAATTAAAAAAGACCCCAGAGGAGGAGATTATGAAAAATTAATCCTTTATAATGAGGCCGAACTAATCTATAATTTTGGCTCAATTAATCCAGAAGGATTAAATATAGAATTAGATTTAAACCCATTTATTCATTAAAAAATTTTTTTTTAGATTACATACTGATAGAGATCTGGAAATCACCACTTAAAACATTCTTAACCATGATCCCATGATCCCAAAAAATCCCACCATTAATAATACCATTAAATAATATAATTAAATATCATTTTTAAACTTCACATTTTTTACCCGGGTTTTATTTCCTTATGAAATAAGGAATATATATAGTCTTTTAATATGGCCTTTTACATATGTTATCACATTAGTTTTAGGATCCATATTTATTAGAGTTATGTATTGTTGACATTTTATATTATGAGTGATTATAGGGTTAGTATTGCATATAGGATTTTTTGAAATTATTAGTTTAAATGAATTTATCTCTTTTACCTATGTTTTTACATCAGTTTTAGTAACTTATTGGATTTTATATTGTGATCAATTAATTCCTCTGCAATATGAAAAAATGAAATGAAACTTTAACAGCTATATGCAAGGGTAAAATTAACACTATTTATAGAGAAAATAAGAACTAGCTCATATTCTATTAATAAATAAATTACACAGTATATGAGAATGGATAGCTCATGCGAATTTATATTTATATATATACATTTGTTGTTCATTTTTGGATGCACTTTTAAATGTATGTTTTTACTTATATAATTTAAACAAGATTAGATTGTTCTTTAACTTATGGGGTTATGTATATACATATACTTTTTATGGAAGCAATGATAAAAGATCCGTTAAAAGAATCATTGTTTATTGAAGAGCTATTATAAAAGAAAAACATGGAGGAGAAACATGGAGGAAACATTTAACTAACCAATCAACGACTGATTAGTGTGGCAAACAGGAAATTGATAAAGGTATAAATAGACAATATGGGAACTAGAAAAGACATCTTGATAAAGGCCGCATTGAGGCTGAAACGCGTCTAAAAACTTTTAAACCAACCGCCAAAGGATTGACAGCGTGGGAGACTCCAGCTGATTGGCGCATATCCTAAACACGTGATCACCCGGAGTACACGGAGCTGATTACGTCACACGCCGACGGATCGTGGTTTCAACAGAGGGGTAACGGAACCTGAGACCGACCGGGACACCCACTTGGAGTTGACACTGGTTAACGTGGTACTGAGCACAGAATCGTTGTCCTGAAGGTAGTCGCACTCTCAAGGTAATTGACACCCCTATCCCAGATCCAACAGCACCTTACAAATTCTTGTATCACTGACAGTATTAATCACTGGAGATTGAGACTTCTCAAACTGCTTTTTGATTCCTGTATTGCCTCAGAAATTGGATGCCTGATCAGAATTTGCACAGTTTAAATTGATCGGATTTCGCACAGTTTTTAAATTGTATGGACGACTCTTGCATTTAGCGGATTTTAACAACCCCATTTTATAACTATTATCCTTTTAAACCACCGGTGGTATAGGATTTATATATATTGTGTTTATATGCATTGTGTTTATTATTTTATATGTGAATAGGTTTGGTGTATTTAATCTTAGTATTTATGTGTATTAAATCTTATTAATTATGTGCATTGCAACTAGCACTTTTTATTTAGTCTAATTTATTTAGTAATTTCCTTTATTTATTTAGATACCGTTGCTTGTCCACTAGCGCCACATCCATCTTTCTTTATATTTCTTGTGTAGAACTGCTTTCAGAGTGCATTTCTTTCTTTTGATGTGTGCAGGTATAATATTGGTGTAAAGAAGTTTGAACCCATCTTGTGTTTTTTGTAAAACAACTTTCTAATTTACTCCTATTATCAATTTTTCTTCATTCTCTTGCTTTCTTTATTTGAAAAAGAAGGCATCTAAGCTATTTTTTTGGTTCAGTACCATGGAAAGCACTTGTTTATTGGTAGGTGAATTTACCCACCAATCATCAAGAACAACACAGTGTGTTCACCAAAAATGGGCCGGCATCTAAACTTACATTCTTGCATTTCTAATAAAGATACCAAGAGAATGAAAATAATTTGATAATAGGAATAAATTAGAAAGTTGCTTAAAACTGCATGCTCTATCTGAATCATGATAGGAAAAAATTGGGTTCAGTGTTCCTTTAAGCTTTCACTTGCCAACCCCTATAAGTGTGTGTGTGTATGTATAGACTTGTAATAATGTAGTAGACAGATTACATTCCCCTTTTGGTTCTTTTTGTTAAAATATCTTCTTTAAGCAAAAGCTATTGAAATTTTTCTCATTAGTCCTAATTATTGCTTTGCTCACTATGAGATAAGGGAATTATCATAGTTAGTTGAACATATTTTGTTATCATGAATAGTAATTAACCTTCATTGTATAAAAGGATAGCAGTTTACTCCAAACACTCTGTTTTTGTTCATATAATTGGCAAGATCATAGCTCAGTGTGAGACACTATGATCATATTTAAAGGGACATAGACACCCATATTAAACGTAATTAGTATAGAGTATATATTACATTTATCTATATTTACCTCATTATTTTTTGTAATTTTTTTCTTGGTTTCCTTTGTTGAAATGTAGCTCCTTTTCTGTGAGAGCATACTGAGGTGGGCACAGGAGTGTGCACATTAATTGGGCTCTATATGTATAACATTGTTACAAAGATTATTGCAAATAATGCTACTATAAACTGCAGTGTTTGGTTTTTTAAATTGTACACTGTGACTGAATTATGGAAGTTTCATAGTGAGGTCTATTTAATAACGGTCTGTCGGACATGATCAGACAGTGCGGATCAGATACGACAGACCTCGCTGAATGCGGTGAGCGATACGCTCTCCGTATTCAGAATTGCATCAGCAGCTCTTGTGAGCTGCTGGTGCAACGTCGCCCCCTGCAGATCGGCCACCATCGGGGGGTGTCAATTAACCCAATCGTACTCGATCGGGTTGATTTGTGGCAATGTCTGTCCGCCTGCTCAGAACCTGCTCTTTAGACCGCTGCTTCATAACTGCAGTTTCGCCAGAAACACGGGGCGTCAAGCTCCATACGGAGCTTAAAAGATAGGCCCCTTTGACTTATAGGGACAGTCTACACCAGAATTTTTATTGTTTAAAAAGATAGATAATCCCTTTATTATCCATTCCCCAGTTTTGCAAACCAACACTGTTATATTAATATACTGTTACCTCTGTGATTACCTTGTATCTAAGGCTCTGCAGATTGCCCCCTTATTTCAGTTCTTTTGACAGACTTGCATTTTAGCCAATCAGAGCAGACTCATAAATAACTATACCGGAATGAGCACAATGTTATCTATGGCCGCGTTCGGCAAACGCTCGGAGCCAGCGCCGGCACATCTGCTTCAGCGATGATGTGTCGCTATGGAGACGTCACAAGTAAGGGAGCTTATAAAAAACATTCCCAGCGCAACATCACCTATCACCACACTGCCCGTACAAATTCTTCACAGCACAACGAAGAAGCCAAAGACTAAAACTCCTGGCATGCATTTACGTAAAGGAGGAGAGACAGGAGACTCTTATTGAAGATAGAGTGATGTTGAGCAGGAAAATATTATTATATTTACAACACTATACATATATATATATTTATATATATATATATATACACATGTGTTGCTCATGGAGGCTGACATCTTAAGAAGCGCCAGAGCTTGCTTGAATAAGTACCAGCGTTACCAGCACGCTGGAAATGCCGGGACTTGCGTCATCTGAGCGCTCAGTGAATCCTTATCTCGCCGTGCTTGGAAGTGTTCACTAAACATTCCAAGTGAGCGCTGTGTTCGCTTGGAGCAATTGCCAAACGCAGCCTTAATGACACACATGGACAAGCACTGTCTATCTGTGAAATACTGTCAAAATACACTGAGATAAGAGGCAGTTGAACGTCTTAGTAATTAGCATATGAGCCTGACTTGCTTTAGCTTTCCACAAAAAATACCAAGAGAACAACGCAAATTTTAAAGTTGTTTAAAATTGCATGTGCTATCTGAGTCCCGTTATCTACCTGCAATCAGTTTACTACATAAAGGTAAACTTGCTCATATTCCTATTTGTACCTGTTGTTTTCAAATGAATGTGATAGCTTTTCTAACATTCAACTTTACCTGAAAAAGTAGCGCAAATATTGTCCAGAAGACAGCAAACGCCGGGCTTTGCCGAAACAATATGTCTAATACATCCTAATGTACATGTAATATGGAAGATGCTGTACTCACAAACCACATGTATCTATAAATGGTGCAGGTGTGGTAGGCACTTCCAACAACAAGATAGAAAGTCACTTTGTATCCAGACTAAAATACAAAACCACTAATGCAGCAAGTGAACACAACTCAACGGTTCATAGAATCGCTTAATAAAGGGTAATACATTAACTGACAAAAGAAACAATATTCCCTAAGTAAGAAGTGTATAGAAGCTGAGATGCCACGCTGTGTGGGAGCTGGAGGGTTAGCAAAAAATAAAATTGTGTTTTGTGAAATCATTTAATAGACTACAAGATATATATCCACTCCAGTGCCGCTATTCTGTAAACAAGCACTGTAGGCAAAAGTGCACCTGATCTTCCACATTCAGGAGGAGGTGGATAACATACAAACAAGGGAATCATTTGTTATAGAGGCACTTAACAAAGCAACACATCACTCAACAAAATAAACCATTATTCACAAAATGATTTTATTGTAGGCATCTTACAAACTGAGATGTCACATTCTGTAGGAAGCACCAGGGAATAAATTCTAACCTATTCTGTACTGTTAAAGGGACAGTAAAGTCCAATTTGCATCTATAATCTGATTTACTTTGTACTCTTGATATCTTTTGTGAAGAGTAAATCTAGGTAGGCTTATAGAAGCCCAGGAGTGTGCACATGCCTTTAGCAGACTATGGCAGCGGTGTTTGTAACTGTATAACAATGCTATTTGCAATGTTGCAAACACTGCTGCTAGATGACTAAAGACACGTGCACACTCCTGAGCTATCCTAGGATAACGCTTTAATAAAGGATACCAAGAGAACTAAACAAAATTGAAAATAGAAGTAAATTGGAAAGTTGTTTAGAATGTTATGTTCTATCCAGTCCATTTAAGTTTAATTTTGACTTTACTGTCCCTTTAAAGGGACATGAAACAATAACATTTTTCTAATTATACAAATAAATAAATAAATCAAAAACAAAATTTTACAATTTACCTGTATAATCAAACTAACTTGGTTTGGTTTTAGAATGTGAAATTCAAAGTGTTTTGTTTCCTTCTTGTTAAATGAGTGGGTAAAGCTGAAAGTTCTCTGCCATGTCTCTAAACAGTTCCTCCTGCAGCTCTTGTTGATTTATTTTGCATACTAAAAAGTGATGAGATTGTGTCAAAATACACAAAACACTTATTACCCTAATAGAAAACCACTTGCATATGAAAATCAAGGTGATTGAAAGATTATGTAAGCTGAAAACAGCTGATTTGTTCTGGCTGCAGAATTTAATTTTCTTTCATACAGGTAATGAGAGTCCATGATCCATTACTCCTGGGAATTACTCTTCCCTACCACTAGGATAAGGCAAAGATTTGCAAACCCCAGGAACTCTATAAAACCCCTCCCACCTTACTGACAACTCAGTCTTGTCTTTGCCTCCACTGGATGAGGTTGAATAATGAAGAGGTGCATTTGATTCTTTAGTGAGAGGGGCTTTTAGACTGAGTTGAGACCCATTTCCCCTCATAGTGTTTGTTGGAGGGATATATCTGGAGTATTGGTGGTTGCATATATTTCACCTATTAGGGTTTAGTCACAAGCCTTTCCACGGATGTCACAGGGAGTTGTCCTTTGTATCCTTCTGTTAGTTTGTAGATATACTCATATTCCAGATCCTCTGCTGTTATGTTTCATCACTGGTTTTGGTTTTCATTGTATATTTTTTCCATTGTATATTTTTTCCCCCCTTTTGGGGGGTTTTGTTGGGTTTGTGGATTTAGTCTTTCAGTGATAAGGGGATGTTTCTTAAAGTGATAGTAAACTTCAGACTATAAAAATGTTGCAATAAAAAAATATAACAGTTTGCAAGTAAAACCATATAACTATTATTTTAAAGTGTGTATATATATATATATATATATATATATATATATATATAGTAAAAGATTTATAATCCTAATTGGTATTGTCTGTTCCTCCGCCCTCCCCCCCTTCACTTCCTCTTTTGGCTGGGCTGTGATGTATAGCGCAGTCCCACCCACTCGTTACATAGACTTTCTAAGGACTTTAAAGGGGCTGGACTTTAAGTTTGTCAAATGGCACACATGTTGATTGGATGTTCACTGGATTTGTCATTTAAAAAAAAAAAAAAGTTCATCCCTGTGGGCCGGCATAACATTGCAATAGAAGCATTACTATATAAACTAATTTAACCGTTTCACAGATGGATTAAAAAAAAAAAAAAAAAAAGGTTTTTAATGTTTTTTAATGGCAAATATTTCATTTATGGCATTTGATTATTTAAAGTTTACCATCACTTTAAATTCCATCCTTTGGGGCCTATTTATTAATGTGCGAGCGGACATGATCCGATATTGCGGATCATGTCCGCCGCACATTGATAAATGCAGACAGCATACGCTCTCTGCATTTATCATTGCACCAGCAGTTCTGGTGAACTGCTGATGCAACGCCGCCCCCTGCAGATTTGCAGCCAATCGTCAGCAATGAGTGTCAATCAATCTGATCGTGTTGGATCAAGTTGATTTCCGGCGATGTCTGTCCGCCGCCTCAGAGCAGGCGGACAGGTTATGGAGCAGCAGTCTTTAGACCGCTGCTTCATAACTTGTGTTTCTGGCGAGCCTGAAGGCTCGCCAGAAACATGGGGCTTCAAGCTCCATACGGAGCTTGATAAATATGCCCCTTTATGTTTAATTACTCGTGGACTCCACTTCTTGGTTATTCGTTTCCCAGGAGTAATGGATCATAGACTCTCACCACCAGTATGAAAGAAAATATAAGTTATGCTTACCTGATAAATTCATTTCTTTCATGGTGGCGAGAGTCCACAAGATTTCATTATGCACATCTTCTTTTCCCTGTTCCTATTTGTTTGCTCTTGATTCTTCTCCTACCTATTTTGCTGCTTGGATATATGCCAGACTAGGTTGACAGTGAGGTGGGAGGGTTTTATAGAGCTCCTGGGTTTTGGGAATCTTTGTGGTACGGAATCTTTGTGGTACGGAAGACTAATTCCAAGGAGTAATGGATTGTGGACGCTCACCACCATGAAAGAAATGAACTTATCAGGTAAGCATAAATTATGTTTTTAATGTGTGTCAACTGCTCTCCCCAGTGACATTTCCATTTCTTTCTGGGAGGCATCTTGCAACTTGCAGGGACAGCTTTTTTTAATTTATTTATTTTTTAAAGAATTCCCTGAGTGTAGCCCCTGGTAGTCTCTCATAGGTTTATCACATCTGATCTGGTGCATGTTAGGTCATTTGTCCCTGCGTATCCAACTTAAAGGGACACTAAGCAATAAATACATTTTATGCACCTCCATCTAATCATTGGTGCTGCCAATTTGGAACCTAGGTTTCACTACAAGTATCTGAAGGAGAGTTACTGCACATATGCAAACCACACTGGAATGTAGTAAAAAAAAAAATGATTTCAACATGGCAGCACCCATGACTAGAAGGGGCAGGGAATAACCTCAATACTTTGCTTATAAATTGTAGATTCTATTTAGTGTTAAGTGTCCAGAGAAATTGTTATTAAAGTATACGTTAAATTCTTATTAGAAGTACACAGTAATTTTTTTAATTCAAACTACACATGAAAAATACATATTTAAAGTACCCAGTAAAAATTATATTTTAACATACAATGCAATTACAAAATATTAAGTTAAAATTGTATCAACATCTTCAAAGAGTAGCTTATTTTTCTAATGTAAAATAAGTTTAGCAGCCTTGGCAAGTGACCAAGGGCTTTCATTGGGTATGTCTGAAGTTATCTTACAGGCCTAATTGTATTCTCAAAGCATTTAACCCCTGGCCTGCATGTCTAGCAGTCTATCTTGTAAAATGTTGGCAAGTTTGGCTAAATATACGCAATACACTGATAAAGACATATGCAAAACTAGAACCAACTCAATTTAAAGTACACTGAAAACAATTTGATTTGTATTTGCTTAAAAATGTTATCAATGGGGGACATGTCCGGACGGCGTCCATGCTGGAAGCAAACAAGAGAGCTCCAGAATCAGCCTGAATAATCCACCAATTATTTGAGAGCACAGGGGCCATCGACAAAAATAAACTGTAAACAAGGAGCTAGGTGAAGTTACTGCACCTAAAGATATTACTACAGGGAGTGCAGAATTATTAGGCAAATGAGTATTTTGACCACATCATCCTCTTTATGCATGTTGTCTTACTCCAAGCTATATAGGCTTGAAAGCCTACTACCAATTAAGCATATTAGGTGATGTGCATCTCTGTAATGAGAAGGGGTGTGGTCTAATGACATCAACACCCTATATCAGGTGTGCATAATTATTAGGCAACTTCCTTTCCTTTGGCAAAATGGGTCAAAAGAAGGACTTGACAGGCTCAGAAAAGTCAAAAATAGTGAGATATCTTGCAGAGGGATGCAGCACTCTTAAAATTGCAAAGCTTCTGAAGTGTGATCATCGAACAATCAAGCGTTTCATTCAAAATAGTCAACAGGGTCGCAAGAAGCGTGTGGAAAAACCAAGGCGCAAAATAACTGCCCATGAACTGAAAAAAGTCAAGCGTGCAGCTGCCAAGATGCCACTTGCCACCAGTTTGGCCATATTTCAGAGCTGCAACATCACTGGAGTGCCCAAAAGCACAAGGTGTGCAATACTCAGAGACATGGCCAAGGTAAGAAAGGCTGAAAGACGACCACCACTGAACAAGACACACAAGCTGAAACGTCAAGACTGGGCCAAGAAATATCTCAAGACTGATTTTTCTAAGGTTTTATGGACTGATGAAATGAGAGTGAGTCTTGATGGGCCCGTGGCTGGATTGGTAAAGGGCAGAGAGCTCCAGTCCGACTCAGACGCCAGCAAGGTGGAGGTGGAGTACTGGTTTGGGCTGGTATCATCAAAGATGAGCTTGTGGGGCCTTTTCAGGTTGAGGATGGAGTCAAGCTCAACTCCCAGTCCTACTGCCAGTTTCTGGAAGACACCTTCTTCAAGCAGTGGTACAGGAAGAAGTCTGCATCCTTCAAGAAAAACATGATTTTCATGCAGGACAATGCTCCATCACACGCGTCCAAGTACTCCACAGCGTGGCTGGCAAGAAAGGGTATAAAAGAAGAAAATCTAATGACATGGCCTCCTTGTTCACCTGATCTGAACCCCATTGAGAACCTGTGGTCCATCATCAAATGTGAGATTTACAAGGAGGGAAAACAGTACACCTTTCTGAACAGTGTCTGGGTGGCTGTGGTTGCTGCTGCACGCAATGTTGATGGTGAACAGATCAAAACACTGACAGAATCCATGGATGGCAGGCTTTTGAGTGTCCTTGCAAAGAAAGGTGGCTATATTGGTCACTGATTTGTTTTTGTTTTGTTTTTGAATGTCAGAAATGTATATTTGTGAATGTTGAGATGTTATATTGGTTTCACTGGTAAAAATAAATAATTGAAATGGGTATATATTTGTTTTTTGTTAAGTTGCCTAATAATTATGCACATTAATAGTCACCTGCACACACAGATATCCCCCTAAAATAGCTATAACTAAAAACAAACTAAAAACTACTTCCAAAACTATTCAGCTTTGATATTAATGAGTTTTTTGGGTTCATTGAGAACATGGTTGTTGTTCAATAATAAAATTAATCCTCAAAAATACAACTTGCCTAATAATTCTGCACTCCCTGTATTTTGCTGATCAACTCAACTGGAGTCCCAATCCGGACCATTCAACAAACAGGCGGTGGCCTACTGCAATTTTCCTTAACCCCCCCCCCGGTTATCCAGTGAAGCAAGGAACGTTTAAATGATAATTTTCCATACAATCGCCTTCAATCTTTCAATCTACACATTATATACTCAACAGTCTAGCCACCTAATGCTATCCTGACCTCATTATGGATCAACAAGCTTTAGACCATAACATCACAGGCCTGTTAGCAGATCTGGGACGGAAAATGCAAGAACACTTTGACAGCCTACACCAGTTGCTAATTACAGAGGTCAACACAGACGCTACAAGATTATAGCTCTAGCTTCTGTGGAAAAGCACAGACCGGCCGCTCAACAGTTACCGGGACCTGTCAGTATGTCTCCATCTACAATCAGATCACAGCTCATCGGAGATATTACTGCTACGCATGTCGTGCCTGGGCAGAACGTTGCAGCTTTTTCCAATAGCCACCTTTATCTTGCTGGTTCTGGAGTCAAGTGGCTCCTCTTGAAGATTCTCTTGTATGAGGTCCGGAAAGGCATTAATTCTGAATTGGTCTCCATTAAGCCTCAGAAAACTGGAATTAGGTAACGACTCTTTCACTGATAGTCCTTATGAACAGCGCAATAGTTACCGTTGATTGTGGACTGTCCCTACCCATTTAGTAGCCAGTTTTTGTTTTTTTCCTTGCTCCCATTGTTATATAATCTTGTTATTTACCGCAGGAAACCAGGGCCTACCCCTCATACTGTGGTCTCGATCTAACTCTCAGTAGTATGGCTACAACTCATAGCATTTATTGTTTTTTATCGACAGTTCCGTTTGATGCATTTACAGGTATAATATTGCTCTATTACGTTATTTGTTTTCTCTGTTTTATTAAATGTTCTCTGACAGAACTTCTCTTATGTATTGTATGATTACCTTATACTGTGCCACATTTTTATTGAATCTAGATAAGAGGTGTCTAATCTTTTCCTATTGCAGTACTACAGGCTGTTGCTAAGTGCATAAAATGTGTATACCTCCCAGGTTATTAGCTTGGTGTACATTTACTAATATATCCCCAACTATCTAGAGTGTCTACATAATTTGACCTCACCTTAAAAGCATGGTGTTTGTGGCCGAGACAGCATGTTATAGACTTACTAATGAATATAGACATATTGCACAATATACTGTGTCCCACCAGTGTTAATTTTGACTGCAAGTTTCAATTTAGTCTTAGTTTTAGTCTTTTGACTAAAATGCCATTTTATTTTTAGTTGTATTTTAGTCATCTGAATTGTTTTAGTTTTAGTCTAGTTTTAGTCGACTGAATCTCCAGTAGATTTTAGTTGACTAAAATCTAAGGAGTGTAGTTAAAGTCTAATGCATTATTTAAACAATATAAAATTATTGATGTGTCAAACTAAGCAGCTCTTGCCGGTTGATTCAAACCAATTTCTCACATGCTTTACCATATCCTATTATTATATTTGTTTAATTTCAGTTGCTAACGACTATATTTGCAATTAGCTTTCACGCACCTATTCTGGTGAATATTCTAGCGGAATAAACCTGCTGATATGTCTTTATTGATACAAGTTGTCATAATAAAGTTATAATTAAGTGAGTCTACTAAACATGTTTAAGAATATATTAGGTTGTCTATAAACTGTAAACAGGTATTTTACTTGAAGTAGAGACATCATATTATTGTGATTGTGGTTTGATGTCTCGAATTTGGTATAATTCACCCGCACAGCTCTATATTAATGGCAAATTACAACTTGTTATTTTTCCCTATTTACTTGAATAATTTCAACTTCCCACTTTTCATATTTTTCTTTGTAAGTTATCACCCTACAAGGCGAATGAATTCACCAGGGAGTAAAGTCTCTAATTATATAACTTCAGAAAAAGAGGTCTCATAACATTGTATGCACTGTAAGACATGTGTGGATCTTTGAGAATGCTGAATCCCTAATGCTGTGTGTTCCTTTTATTTGGTGTCTCCAGATTTGTTAAACAGAAGAATTTAAGTGAAAAGTGATGCTCCGATTAATTTTTTATTTAACTCGACACAACCTCTTGAGCTTTCTCCTTTAAACATGTTTGCAATATATATCTATGTTTTCATGCAGTGAATGTTGTATTACGAAAGACCTCAATAAAAAAAACTTTGATTAATAAAACATTTTTTTTTTATCAACATAGATAGATAGATAGATAGATAGATAGATAGATAGATATCCAGAAAACCCTGTATGGCTATGCCTATAGGAGTATTTTCTCCACGTGTGAGTGAAAGACTAATGTAATTATCTTACTATTAGTTTGCAAATACCAAAGTGACATCCAACTTCATGTTTATGAATATCTAGATTTTTTCACCTAGTTCGCTGCAAATACATTTCAAAGAGTATATTGTGGCATTGCCTCAACCTAATCTCACTTTTTTTTATATTTTAAACCATCATTATATATTTTAAAATATTTTGATTTATCTCAATTTATTTGAGTGACGCAAAAGACAATCACACTCTTAAATGACGCAGAATCTTTGCTTTGGGCTCAGTATCTTTAATCATAAATGACATATGCTATAAATAAACCCCACATGGCGCTTATAATAGGAAAATAACTTCTTGACTGCCAGAGAGGACAGCAAGACATTGATAAGCAATAACAGCCCTCTCTGGCAAGGAAGGAGTTAAACTCCATTGGATTAATTCTCTGACTGTGTTGTAAGCAGCTGTCATATTTTAGCTGCACATATGTTCTGATTTGGGAATTCAATCTTCGCTCTCAACACATACAGTGCGGTACTTAGCATGCTGCAGCTATACGATAAATACCGCTGTTACTTATGGCAGCACCTGTTCTTTTCTCCTTGATCTGCGGAATTCTTGTGTTGCAAATCACAAATTATAATGTAAAAGTTTTGCTTTTTCATTTATTATGTATGCTTTATGCACAGTGATTTCATCTTTTTAAGAACGCATTTACACACTACCGTATTTTATGGGTTGGAACATCTGTTATTGTATGTTGCAAAAAAATATTATGAATCGTATCTGCTGAGCATGAAAAACTAACATCAATTTTTTTTTTTAGTTATCTTTCATATTTTAAAAAAAATATTTCTTGTTCTGCCTTATAAAAGCAGTAATTGATAGCAATGCCAGTGACAGATTTTAAAGGAACATTAAATTGATATTAAACAGTAAATAAATGATCATCCTGAGAATAGTATGTAAATGTAAATGTAAAAATATATTAGTTGTTTCAGTATTGAAGGTATAAGTGTAAAGCTTTAGTTTCTATAAAGTAATGGGGTTTTTGCTGAGAACAAATTGAGGCTGATATAACACAGGCCATAAAACATATTTGTACTCCACTCAGTAATACTTTTGCATGTAAATGTGCTCTGGTATTACAGGTGCAGTGCAATGCAAACAAGCTCATTTTCGCATTGCCAAAAGCCAAGCGCTCCAATGGGAGCCTCATTTTCATCCCAGCAGCCACAACAAACCACCTAGTGCAATGCAGGGGGCAAATAAATAAATATATATGTATATATATATGCTTCTTTATATATATATATATATATATATATATATATATATATATATATATATATATATTAGATTCGTAAAAAAGCACTCACTGGTCCAGCGACGACGTCCGTGACAACAAGAAAAAACTTTTATTAATGGCTGGACCAGTGAGTGCTTTTTTCACAAATCTTACATTATCCATAGAGCACCCTGGCAGTTGTTTTAAGATAGTGGGAGTGCGTACACACCAATTGTTGTGTGTGTGTATATATATATATATATATATATATATATGAGAAAAAGGAGCAGAGAATAGCGCTAGATAAATGCCGAAAAAGAGTGACCAGATAGAGGAAGTCAAGTGGAATAGATTATCAATTCTAATTCAAATAATGGTTCTATTTATAATTAAATATATTATATTATTGTTATTATATGATAAGATATAAATCGGAGATACAAAAAATACAAAATCCTATAGCATGGATAAATTAATAATATGGCTAGATAAAAATAGATATGAGCTGAGCAATTCAGAGTGGTTGTTAATTGTGATAATAAATAAAAGCTTATGGGGGATAGTTATCAAAGCGTCTAATATGAAGCATTTGCGACGTCAAGTACGCTCGCCACACTTCGACATACTTCACCGTCGCGGACCGTAAAACGTTCGCCTTAGTTATCAAAAAACCCGTCCAAAATATGCGCGTCAAGTACGGTGCGAAGAGCCGTGTACTGTTTTTAACTAAACAGTCATCGATGTCTCAGCGATTCGAGCTTTTCCCAACTTTATTTATATCTCCAGTAAATTCAATGAACAGAGCAACATACCTTGTCAGCAGATGATAGAGTATATATAGATAGATAGATAGATGTAGATATAAACTGCAATTTGTTTTGCTCGCAATATTTAAATATAGCCATTAGCGACATATTCAGATCTAAATGTATATTTTTCATAGAAATTTCATATATTAGACATATTTTTCTATTCTATCCTAGTTTCAATTTGAATGTTTTTTTGTATATATACAGAGTATATGTATGTAATAACTATCAATATCTGAAGGGGATATGACAAATATTTACACCAGTGGGAGCTAGCTGGTCGTTAAGCCTATTTTTTTTTTTATATATATATTAATTCATTGCGACAAGTAAGGTCCAACACTGTACACAAACTTATTTTTAAAGAGAGACAAACTTGGAGCCTAATTAGTTAAAAACATTTTAGTACTAGTGAGAGCTAGCGTATCAGACTATTATTATTTTTTTTCTCTTTCTATGTCAATTAATTTTTACAAGTAAGTCCCCACACTGTGCACAAAATATGTAAGCCCTAATATTTAGAGAGAGACACACTTCGGTTTGGCGATTCTATTGCCGATACTTGGTTGTCTGTAAGAGATGAAGCATAATAATGAATAATTATTTCTATGATCAAAGAAAACTACCAAATGTTACAATTCTTTCATGAAAAACTTTTTTTTTTTTTTTAATACATAAAGTGTAAATGAAAATAAAAGATTTTCCTTTCACTTTTTCAAAAGAGATTATAAATGTTTGCAATCATGACAATTTACTTCAATCATCTTTTATATTTCTAAGATTAGCATATTTAGCTATTCTCCCTATTTGCATAATTGATAATGAGATGCCTTGATTAAATGACAAATCCAAATGCAATCTGAGAACTTCAACAAATGAAAGATATAGAATGAAGTAAAAGTATTATAAATATATTGTCAAGCTTTTAACCTATTCAAATCTTTATCGAAATTGTGAAAGAAATTTTTTTTTATTGTCCTTTCAACATGCATCTGAAATAACTTAAAACTTAAAATATAACAAAGTGAATCAAACATAGTATAATAATTTTCAAATTACCTTGGACATTAGGGACTTCATCTGTCCCTGAATCCTCCGGAGCCGTTAAAAACCGGAGAGGCAACGGTGGTGAGGACCGGTTGCTCCTTGGTGTAGCCATGGATACTGGCCTAAAATACCTTGGCACCTAAGCACCCCTGCGATCTGTGAAAACATAAAGTAGTATGTACACATTACATACAGGTTATATATTACTGTTGTTATGTATCTTCAGCATCAATGCATGTAATGTCCCAAAAAAATAAAAAAAATTAGAGAGAAAGAGAGAGAGAGAGAAAAAAACATAGAAAAAGAGAGAAAGAGAGAGAAAGACAGAGAGAGAGAGAGCGAGCAATATCTGTCTCTTTATCTTTCTTTATCTCCGTCTTTCTCAGTCTCTCTCTGGCTGACTCTGTCTCCCTCTCTGTGTATGTATATATATATATATATATATATATATATATATATATATATATATATATAGATATATCTATATCTATAGATATATCTATATATATATATATCTATATATATATATATATCTATATATATATATCTATATATATATATATCTATATATATCTATATATTGATAGATCTATATATATATATCTATATATATATATATATATAGAGAGATAGATATAGATATAGATATATAGATAGATAGATAGATAGATATAGCTCTCTCTCTCTCTCTCTCTCTCTCTCTATATATATATATATATATATATATATATATATATATATATATATATATATATATATATATATATACATATACAAGTAGCCCTCAGTTTACACCGGGGTTAGGTTCCAGAAGGAATGGTTGTAAATCGAAACCATTGTATATTGAAACCCAGTTTATAATGTAAGTCAATGGGAAGTGAGGGAGATAGGTTCCAGGCCCCTCTCAAAGTTGTCATAAGTAACACCTAATACATTATTTTTAAAGCTTTGAAATGAAGAATTTAAATGCTAAACAGCATTATAAACCTAATAAAATAATCACACAACACAGAATATATAATTAAACTAAGTTAAATGAACAAAAACATTTGCTACACAGCATTATAAACCTAATAAAATAATCACACAACACAGACTTCACTTGCATTTTTCTGCAAACAGTTCTTTCTATGCATTCCGATCTGGACTGATTTATAGACAGGAAGATCTTGTTCCTTTGAAATCTGCTCGATAGCTCAGGTCTGGTTAAACTGATTAATTTCAGCTTGCTTGGCTTTGCTGCAACACAAGCGGACAGCTCCACCTACTGGCTATTTTAATAAATGCACTGCTTCTCAATGCTTTTCAATAGCAGTCACATGACTGGAAAAAAAGGTTGTTATTCTGAAACGGTGTAAATTGAACCGTTGTAAAACGAGGGCCACCTGTATATATATATATATATATATATATATATATATATATATATATATATACATACATATCCATATCTATATCTATATAAATATATATCTATATTTCTATATATCTATTTATATCAATATATATATATATATATATATATATTTATTAATATATTTTTTTTTAAAATTTTATATATAGATATATAAAAAAGTTTATTAAATATATGAATAAAATTTAATGTATCATTGTTAATAAACATGATGTAGCATGAATATTGGCTTTAAATTCACTATAAAATAAATTATGTTGATAATGTATGGTCGAAGAAATAAATTGTATAGCTTTGATCCTCTACTGTAAATTATGAGTTGTATGATGATTTTTTTGAATGAGAGTAAATGAAATATATACAAATAACAGATTGCAATGTCCTGCTAAAAAGTAAATTATATTCTTCAATAAATGTAAAGTATTCCTGTAACACATTAAAATATAATAATCTATCAATTAATGAACAATGAAATTGTTAATTGATAGCGTCATGTAAGTATCCTTCTATCTACTTCAAAATACAAAGCACAATATACGTACATATACGGACCAGCCCTCTTAATGCTTCATATCGGTCCCGCTCCCGCCGCCGAAGGTCAGAAAACCTTCGCAGGCAGCTGCGACGTGTACGTGTTATCCCCGAGACTCTCCTCATCCTCCGCATCATCTCATAGACGATGCGGTCCCTGTCTTGATGGCGAATCCCCCGTACACCGCCTATGCGACGGGGAAAGTACCTGTTCATACCATAAACCAATATTAATAATTCTCCCTGGGTGAACGGGGTAGACATATTTGCACTCTAAATCCAAAAAAAATTCTGGAAATTTTTTTAAAGTGCGACATACATATAGCAATCATAGAGAAATATCATTGGTTGTTGCAAGTGTACATAAAAATATCAATATTTGGTTGGCGGATTATATGTAGCACGTGTTCCATTTTCACATTATCTAACACATGCGCCACTAATTACTTGCATGTCAATAACAAACAATTTAAAATACGAACGATTGTCGAATCATACGTCCTTTAAATTTCAAATATTAAAATGTTCGTTTATTTACTGTCAGGTATAATACTGTCGCCTTAAAAAATAAAAAGGTGTATAAAAATTTCGTCAACATTCACTCAGGCCTAACTGTTAAGTATGTTTGCAATGAATATAGATTTCCAAAAATAGTGAAAAAACATTAATGGCGCCATAGAAATAAGTGCTAATAATCCGTCATGCTAGTCTATAGGATGTCATACTAGTATTCATCCCAAACAAACATTTACAATTCTGCCTGAGTGGATGTAGACAGCATTATTACATACAAAAAAAAATCATATTTATTATTGCGACGGCGATATGCAAAATAAAGCCAAATTTGATTGGTTATTGGGTGTAAATAAATATGATATTCGGTTGGCTGGTTGCATGTCGCACGTGTTCACTATAACTTTCTTTAAAGTGTAACAAAAATTATCTGTTTTGCGGTTTATGTTTCACGTGTTCATAACTTTATGTTTAACTCCTTACAATAAACAAATCATGCGACAGTATTAAAGCAACGTCAAACAAATTAATTTACTTACGGTTTATTTAAATAAATTGATTCCCTTTTATTCTTTCGGCTACAACGTATATGATAAAATTTCAAGATATCCCTCCTGTCGGACAATAGACCTCAAAGTAAAAAATAAGCTGACCCCTTTTATAGACAACTATGACACACTGTAGACACGTATGACACACTGTAGACACGGATGACACACTGTAGACACGGATGACACACTGTGGACAAGTATGATGGTTTATCCGTTATGAAATAATTTATACTGCGACATAGATGTAATTTTAAATATTCTCTAAGACATCGAGATCGATCGTTACATTAAACGAGCGTCATAAATGACGAAATTATATTAATATTAATTTTTTATAATTACAATAAAAAAAATGACAATTGTTAACTGCTAATTAAGATATTTTTTCAAGTCTATAAAAGGGAATGTAAAATGGAGTCTAATCACCTATGCTTTACAAGAGCTGTAGGTACAAGAGCTACAAGACAGTAGATATATTTATTCACATTGCTTATTTATTTATTCTATTGCTGCTATTTTTATATTGTCATGTCTGCGCCTGGTAAAACAAAGTCAGGGCGCAGCGTACAATTTAATTTTGAGCAAAACAAAGTTTTAGTGACCCTTGTTTTAGAACATTACGATTTTATTATTGGTTCTAAAGCCCAGAAAACATCGCTCTCCAGGAAATCACAAATCTGGAGAGCAATCGCTGACAGTGTGTCCGCCGAAGGGAATCATCCAAAACCGGTGGACAGCTGTAAGAAAAGATTTAAAGGCCAAGCTGGCCAGGGAGTTACAGTCTGCACGTCGGACCGGTGGTGGCGAGCCATATGTGGCTGAACTTTGCGAATATGAGGTTCAGCTGCGGGAGAAGCTGGGAGCAAACCTAACCCTCGGTCTGGATTTAGTGGGGCATGATACTGACGAGTTGGCAGGTAAGATGATATTACTTTAAATCTTCATGTTGCACATATTTGTGATTGTTCCATCAAATGTTTATTAAAGGGACATAACACCAACATTTTGTATTTTATGATTTAGAAATAGAATTTATTGTAGAACATCATTTTAAGTTAATTATATTATCTAATTTGTTTTATTCTATTCAGATTATTTGATGAAAAGCATATCTATATATGCTCAATAGCTGCTGATTGGATGATGCACATAGAAGCATCATGTGATTGGAACAACATTGTGCATTGCTTTATCTTCAAATAAGGACATTTTACAAATAGAGAAAAAAGAATATATGAAAGTCAATAGAAATGTGTTTTACATTTATATTATCAATCGGAATCATGAAAGAAAGATTTTCGGTTTAGTGCCCCTTTTAATATCATTATGTGCAATATTACTCATATTTTATTTGATGTATTTTGTTGAAGCATCTACCAGTGCAGCAGCTGCTGACGCTGAAGCCGATAGTGAAGATGCTGCAGATGGCGATAATACACTGCTATTGCCCGTCAGTATCCACACTGAATCCAGCCACTGCTTCTCCTCGGCCGCCACGCACCCGGACATTATGTGCAGCACCCCTGATGTAGCAAGCATTGGCCGATCTACAGGTATGTTTAATATTATTAGCTTGCTTTGAATTTAATTGTTTTCACTTGTCTGATTGGTCTAAGTTCTAAATATGTATATTCATTTTTATTTATCTAGTTGATGTCCGAAGGGCTTTAGGACCACCTCCAAGATCTACGATCTCCTCCTCAGGTAAAAGAAAAAATAAAAATAGAATGTTAGCTTATTATCTTTCTTTGAAAATCCTGAATGTAAGCTTAAAAGACAGGCCATTTTGGATTTAGCACCTGGGTAACGCTTTTTCATTGTTGTCTATATGTAACCATCCAATCAAAAAACGGTCGACATTTTATTGAAAAATAATGTGACTGCTTGTATTATTACTTTGTATAGATTTTCAAGGAAATATAAAAAGAAAAATAATCATTATTGATAATAGGATTAACTATTAATCTTGCTTAATATGTAATGATCAATCTAAATCATGTAAGTTTAGTTCTTTCTAGACTATCACTTTGATGATCATTACATATATTTTAATTTACAACTCTTTCGAAATTAAAATGAATTTAAGTTTTTGATAATCACCTGTGTATTGCATGACCATTCTTTGAGGCCTATTTACAAAATGTATGTCGAACATGATCCAACAGTGCGGATCAGGTATGACAGACATAGCTGAATGTGTAGAGCAATACGTTCTCAGAAATCAGAGCAGGTGGACAGGGTTATGGAGCAGGGGTCTTTAGACTGTTGCTTCATAAGAGTTGTTTTCAAAGAGTCAGTATACTCCCAATAAACACGGCCCTTAAAGCTACATACGGAGCTTGATAAATGGACCTCTATCTCTCTCTCTGTCTCTCTCTCTCTCATGTTTTAACCGACAAATGGAGTTATAGGTACAAAGTTTATTGCGAGCATCCAGGCTTTACACAACATGCATTTATAATCATACGTATAAAGAAAGCTGCTCCATACCCTTGACGCTATTCACCAAAATTGAGTCTGATCTTGTTTATTGAACAACACAGTGCTGACGGGCCATTGTCGTGACTCTGAAGGGGGCATTCTCTACATTCAGTGAGTTATTGTGGACATGATCTGCACTGTTGGATCATGTCCAACAGAAAAAAGATAAATAGAATATATTCGCTGTGCAACATCATTGTCAATACTCAAGCTTATAACACCATTAGTGGTGCTTGTAATCATGTCATTGATTAATAAACAGAATAAAATGATTTTGATATTGTTGAATTTATAACATTGATGTGTTAAAAATGATGTGGTACGGTCATTAATTCTAAAAAATGTTGAATATGATATATTTTTGATACTAAGCCACTTTAAAAGTATAAATTAATATACACATTCCTATTTATTTTATACATTTCAGATAACATACAATATACAAATCAGTAATGTTAAAATACTGTGTCTTACCAATTTGATTGTGTTATGATTGATTTAAGATATATGTTTAATATCATATGCATTTAATACTTCCAATGACATTAAGTTAACTAACAATATATATTTCCTTTTTCATTTCTTTAGATGCCGAGCGCGCATTACTGACTTCAGAGGAGATCGACTGTTGTCTTCATGAGCTGAGAGATTTCACAGAGGAGTCGTCCCTGGGAGAGAACCTATGTCCAGAATCACAGGATCAGGGACTCTCCCAGGGAACATCAGAAATAGGTTCTCTCAGCCGTTCTGCCCCTCCTGACCCCGAACAACCAGCTGCTTTGGACCCTGGTGACCCTCATGCCCCTGTTGGTCATGCCCCATCAGCTCATGGCCGTGCTGATCCTGGCCACCGACTGCCTCGCATCACTGATGAGGAGGCAGTCGGGGAAATGTTAGATCTGGCCAGGCAGTACCGGGCAGAACACCGTGAGTTGCGTGGCGCATTACGCTTATCTATTGACCAACAGGGGCAGGTATTAGATCGGGTCATCTCAGTAGATAGGGAAAGATTAGATATAGAAAGGGAAAGGTTTAGAGTAGAAACAGCTAGATTAGATTTAGAGAGGGAAAGATTTGAATATGAGCGACGTAGGGACAGTATCAGAATAGAGTTAGAGAGGGAAAAATTAGAATCCAATAGACGTAGGGATAGTTGTAGATTTGAATTAGAGAGGGATAGGTTAAATTATGAAATGCAGAGAGATAGTGATAGGTTAAATTTTTATAGGGAAAGATTAGCTTTTGATAGGGCCAGAGCAGCTGAAGACCAGCTAGAACGGCAGCGTCGGGAGAGGGTGGACGAAGACAACAGGGTTTTAAATCGTCAGATGATTTTAAACTTTGGGAGAAGGGGAACAAGGGAGAGATCACCCCCCCTCTCTCCCTCACCCAAAAGAAAAAAAGATTAGGGTGTTTTAATGTGCTCATTTTATTAGGGTTTTTAATATAATTTTAGGTTTCAATTTTTATCTAAATGTCTTGATGTTTTTATGATTTTAAATTTAAAAATATGAATAAAATATTTTTAAATTATTAAATCTTTTTATGTTTTTATTATTTTTAATTTAAAAATATGTCGACAATATTTTTAAATTATTATATGTTTTTCTCTTTTTATGAGTATTAATGTAAAAATATGAATAAAACTTTTTTTGTTTTTTTTTTGGTTGAAAATAAAAATATATTTTTAAACATTAACAAATGTGTTTGTTATTACTTGATTTGCACGTTACAAATGACTGATGTTCTAATTGAATGCATAAGTAATATATTAAAGGGACACTAAAATCAAAATCTTTCATGATTCATATAGAACATACAAATTTAAACAACATTACAATTTACTTCTATTATTTATTTTGGTTCATATTTTAGATATACTGATTTGAAGAAAAAGCAATGCACATGGGTGAGCCAATCACATGAGGCTTCTATGTGCTGCAACCAATCAGCAGCTACTGAGCATATCTAGATATGCTTTTCATCAAAGAATATCAAGAGAATAAAAGAAATTAGATAATAGAAGAAAATTAGAAAGATGTTTAAAAATGCATTATCTTTCTAAATCATGAAATAAAAAATGTGGGTATCATGGCCCTTTAACTACTCTTATTATTAAATGTTAAATTTAATAAACATATTACATTTTCTTTTCTTTGAAGATTTATAATATTGAGCTTTTGGATAAAAAAAGTTATTATAATAAAGTGAACTTGAATCAATATTTATATTTTAAATATTAATTGTTAACATGTGATATTCACATATTAAAACACTTTTGCTAATTGTTTTGATATCTTTATTTTAAAATTAAAGTCCATAACCTTGGACAGAACTTATTTATTGGTGGATGAATGTATACACCAATCAACAAGAACAACCAAGGTAGTTAAACAAAATGGGTTGGCATCTAAAGTTACAAAAATGATTATTTTTATAAATATATAAAGATTAGTTCTAAGAAAAAATGAATAATTAATAATTTGATTACATTTGTATGCTCTATATATATAAATAACACATAAAAAATGATTAAGTTCGGGGGTCTCTATTATTTAAAACATTATAAAAAATATATTTAGAGAGAGAAAAAAATAATAATAAATAGAGATATTGAAAGATAGAGGGTTTGTGTTAGAGAAAGAGGGAGGGATTGTGAGAGAGAGAGATGGATTGTGAGAGAGAGATGGATTGTGATAGAGAGATGGATTTAGGGAGAGAGGGAGAGAGAGAGAGAGGGGGGATATTGTGTGACAGAGAGAGAGAGAGAGAGAGAGAGAGAGGGGATATTGTGAGAGAGAGAGGGGGGGGATATTGTGTGAGAGAGAGAGAGAGAGAGAGAGGGGGGGGATATTGTGTGTTTGTGTGTGAGAGAGAGAGAGAGAGAGAGAGAGAGAGAGAGAGAGAGAAAACATGTGATGTAGATAAAGACAGACAGCACAAAAAAAACATGTATACATGTATAGAACTGTAGTGCATTTGCTGCTAGGTCCATTATTGAAAAAAATAATTGTATCTTAGATTTTATATTATTATAATGTGACCGTTAAAATTAATATACATAACATTGAGATCATGCACGTTAAAGGGACAATGAACCAATGAATTTGTTTTATTTTTTATGCAGATAGAGCATGACATTTTAAGCAACCTTTTAATTTACTACTATTCACTGATGTTCTTCATTATCTTGTTAGATTAATTGTAAATGCAAGAATGTAATTATTGATTCTGGAACATTTATGGTGATAAACCTGTTTATTCTAAAATACAAGTATGCCTAAATAAATGAAATAAAATGGTCATTTTTTAAAAAATGAAATACAGATTATTCACACATTAATAATTATTTTTTTGTTATAGCCTTACAAATAACAAGATTCAAGTGTAGATCTTTAAAAAAATTGTTTAATGAGATTTTATTAAACATGTGTCTCAGCAACTTTACATTAAACAATAGCAACATTTTCAAAAATAAACCATTTTCAATCAATGGCTTTACAATGATATACAATTTCATTAATAGAAACGACAATATTTGCTCCAAGGTAATCAAAAATATATCAGCTTTTAGATTACAAATAATAATGTAAAGTAAAGAAAAACAAAAATAAAAACTGTATGTTGCACAATCAACCTTCTTGCCCAAAAACCCCCTGGATATAGACTGATCGAGCTTGGACACCCAGAGCATTGTGCTCCATGTCTGGGTCAATGAATTCACCATACTCATTGTCCAAGCTCTCCATATCTATATCCGGGATTTTTAGGGCAATATTGTGCAACATACAGCAAACCATAAAAATTAAGGAAACTTTGGAGGGGGCGTACTGAAGGACACCGCCAGAGATGTCCAAGCAGCGGAAACGGCTCTTCAGCACGCCAAAGGTGCGCTCAATGACAGATCTTGTTGCCTTGTGTGCACGGTTGTAGCGCATCTCTTCCACTCCGTTGGGGTTTTGGATGGGTGTGAACAGCCACAGAAGACACGGATACCCAGAATCACCTGAAAAAACAAAATAGAGAATTGACATTAGCAATAAGAATGATTAAAATATTTCATATACATATGGTTAAAGCATTGTTTTTCAACCAATGGGCCGTGGCACACTAGTGTGCCATGTCAGAGATCCTCAGGTGTGCCGTGGCTGACAACAGTGCGGTTGTGTACCTCTTTAAAAACTCTAAATATTGGGAGGTATTTGATGGGATCATCAGGCATCATTTACAACCATGACATTGACATTCATTCACAGACAATCACTATGATTGCTTGTGAATGAGTGTCAATATGTCATGTATATTTTGTAGGAGGCATGGCATGACAGCACAGTACAGTGTGTGTGTGTGTGTGAATATATATATATATATATATATATACACATATATATATATATATATAAAAACACATATATATACACATAAATATAAATAAATATATATATCATATATATATATATATATATATATATATATATATATATATATATATATATCAAATATATATATATATATATATATATATATATATATACACACACATATATATATCCTGTATAAGGCTACAATGTATGATTTTGTAACATTTTTAAATGTAATAAAGTGTGCCACGGACAATAACAGGTTTCAAATCACTGGGTTAGAGTATGTAATAGATATTTACCGATCAGGATTCCCTCTGGCATTTGGCCCTCCTAGAACCGATGGTAGATGGTAGAATTCCGGAGGACGAAGGAATCGTGATTGCAGCCAGGGAGTCCAGATCGAACACTCATCACCCTCAACCTGGCGTCACAGATGACCTGGATATTCAGCGAGTGATTGAATTTCCTATCCCGGTAGGGCTCTTCTTCATCCCTGGTAGGCTGCACTAGGATGTGAGTGCAGTCGATGGCCCCCAATACCCTTGGCAATCCAGCTCAATGGTAGACCTGGAGCTTGACAGCATGCCACTCCTCCGGTGTGTTTGGGAAGTGGACATGATGGACTAGGCGTCGGTGCAAAGCATCCAGGACAACCTTCAGATGACGTGAGAAGGTTGTCTGGCTCATACCAACGCCTAGACCTGTCACAGCCTGGAATGACCCAGTTGCCAAGAAATAGAGGACCGCAAGAAGCTTTACCATCCCAGGGATTGCCCTCGTTCTTCTAGTGAGTGGCTCGAGAGAGTCCGCGATCTCGACATAGAGCCTCTCAATAGAGGCCCTATCCAGTCGAAATCGATGGATCACCTCTCGGTCACTAAGGGCATGGAGCCCAATCCTTGGGTAGAAAACCCTTGGCACTCGCCGGCGTCTTCCATGTTGTATTGCAGCCATCAACACCCGTCTTGCCCTGCGTCTCCTTAATAAAAGAACAAAATTGACAACATTGAGGATGTCCATCCTCAAAGAACCAAACAATAATAATGAAAAGCAGTGATTGAACAGCCCCTTTTATAATGCCTAGTTTCACAGATGTGAACGTTTTCAGTAATTTACTAAATTGGTGCAGCAATCATTACCTAAGACATGACTTGCACATTTCGTTAAGTAACGCGTCATATAACGCTCAATTAAAGTGACTAATTGATCTACTAAATACTAGTGACGTATATGTCTTTTTTATCGCGTCATTTGACGAGCACAATACAATGTTCATAAACATATCTTATTAAGCCATTAAGGTGTGTACCACCTGTAAGAAATGCAGGTGTCTGTTTAATTATCAAAATTATTTATTCAAAACACATGAGTATGTTGCTCTAGTTTCAATGTTATTTCATATTTTTCTGTTTGGATAGCAGCATTATGAAGGTTAAAAAGGTCAGTGATTACTGTGTTTTACTATTAAATATTAGAGAATTAAGAATTTGCAATCCTAAGTAACATAAAGAATGCTGTGTTGAACATTATGTGAAATATTTTGTTATTCTTGATGTGATTCCTAAAAACATTTACAAATCAAATGTATTTTGAAAGTGCAGTTAAACATTGACATAAAGCTGACATTTATAATTATTGTAGCTACAAAAAGGGATCCTAGCAAATGACTGAAATCATTTCAATGTATTTTTAAAGTACAAAGTTACACAGTGACATAAAGCCATGAAATTTAAAAAGGCATTTTATCTCCAAAAAGGGATACTAGCAACTGACTTCAAAACATGACTATCAAACATTATGCGATTGATTTACCTTATTAGCCTCAACAATGCTGCCATCTAAACCAAATCAGAATTCATATAATGCAGATGTAAATTTGCATGTGTTTTGGATAATTGATTGATAGCCTAATTTGTATTGTGTGTAATTAAATAATAGCCTCTTTTGTATTCTGTATAATTAATTGATAGCATTATTGGTGTGCATTGTTTTCATTCTTTTCCTATCCTTTGTGTGCATGTGTTTTTCATTGTCCAAAATGGAACAATTGCTGTGCAGTGTTTTCCTTCTTTTCCTATCCTTTGTGTGCATGTGTTTTTCAGTTCCCTAAACTGTAACAATTGGTGTGCATTGTTTTCATTCTTTTCCTATCCTTTGTGTGCATGTGTTTTTCATTGTCCAAAATGGAACAATTGCTGTGCAGTGTTTTCCTTCTTTTCCTATCCTTTGTGTGCATGTGTTTTTCAGTTCCCTAAACTGTAACAATTGGTGTGCATTGTTTTCATTCTTTTCCTATCCTTTGTGTGCATGTGTTTTTCATTGTCCAAAAAGGAACAATTGCTTTGCAGTGTTTTCCTTCTTTTCCTATCCTTTGTGTGCATGTGTTTTTCAGTTCCCTAAACTGTAACAATTGGTGTGCATTGTTTTCATTCTTTTCCTATCCTTTGTGTGCATGTGTTTTTCATTGTCCAAAATGGAACAATTGCTGTGCAGTGTTTTCCTTCTTTTCCTATCCTTTGTGTGCATGTGTTTTTCATTTTCAACATAATATTTGCTGTGCAAAGGATAGGAAAAGAATGAAAACACTGCACAACAATTGTTCCATTTTGGACAATGAAAAACACATGCACACAAAGGATAGGAAAGGAATGAAAACAATGCACAGGAAATGTTATAAATTTTAAAATAAACAAAAATTAAAAAATTTGGTTTCATTCGTTCCCTATCCTTTGTGTGCATGTGTTTTTCATTTTCAAAATTATAACATTTGCTGTGCATTGTTTTTCATTCTTTTCGTATCCTTTGTGTGCATGTGTTTTTCATTTTCAAAATTATAACATTTGCTGTGCAGTTTTTCATTCTTTTCCTATCCTTTGTGTGCATGTGTTTTTCATTTCCCTAAACTGTAACAAGTTGGAAAAAAAAAACATAATTTATGTAAGAACTTACCTGATAAATTCATTTCTTTCATATTAGCAAGAGTCCATGAGCTAGTGACGTATGGGATATACATTCCTACCAGGAGGGGCAAAGTTTCCCAAACCTCAAAATGCCTATAAATACACCCCTCACCACACCCACAATTCAGTTTAACGAATAGCCAAGAAGTGGGGTGATAAAAAAGTGCGAAAGCATATAAAATAAGGAATTGGAATAATTGTGCTTTATACAAAATCATAACCACCACAAAAAAAGGGCGGGCCTCATGGACTCTTGGTAATATGAAAGAAATGAATTTATCAGGTAAGTTCTTACATAAATTATGTTTTCTTTCATGTAATTAGCAAGAGTCCATGAGCTAGTGACATATGGGATAATGATTACCCAAGATGTGGATCTTTCCACACAAGAGTCACTAGAGAGGGAGGGATAAAATAAAGACAGCCAATTCCTGCTGAAAATAATCCACACCCAAAATAAAGTTTAACGAAAAACATAAGCAGAAGATTCAAACTGAAACCGCTGCCTGAAGTACTTTTCTACCAAAAACTGCTTCAGAAGAAGAAAATACATCAAAATGGTAGAATTTAGTAAAAGTATGCAAAGAGGACCAAGTTGCTGCTTTGCAAATCTGATCAACCGAAGCTTCATTCCTAAATGCCCAGGAAGTAGAAACTGACCTAGTAGAATGAGCTGTAATTCTCTGAGGCGGAGTTTTACCCGACTCAACATAGGCAAGATGAATTAAAGATTTCAACCAAGATGCCAAAGAAATGGCAGAAGCTTTCTGGCCTTTTCTAGAACCGGAAAAGATAACAAATAGACTAGAAGTCTTTCTGAAAGATTTAGTAGCTTCAACATAATATTTCAAAGCTCTAACAACATCCAAAGAATGCAACGATTTCTCCTTAGAATTCTTAGGATTAGGACATAATGAAGGAACCACAATTTCTCTACTAATGTTGTTGGAATTCACAACTTTAGGTAAAAATTCAAAAGAAGTTCGCAACACCGCCTTATCCTGATGAAAAATCAGAAAAGGAGACTCACAAGAAAGAGCAGATAATTCAGAAACTCTTCTGGCAGAAGAGATGGCCAAAAGGAACAAAACTTTCCAAGAAAGTAATTTAATGTCTAATGAATGCATAGGTTCAAACGGAGGAGCTTGAAGAGCCCCCAGAACCAAATTCAAACTCCAAGGAGGAGAAATTGACTTAATGACAGGTTTTATACGAACCAAAGCTTGTACAAAACAATGAATATCAGGAAGAATAGCAATCTTTCTGTGAAAAAGAACAGAAAGAGCCGAGATTTGTCCTTTCAAGGAACTTGCGGACAAACCTTTATCTAAACCATCCTGAAGAAACTGTAAAATTCTCGGAATTCTAAAAGAATGCCAAGAAAAATGATGAGAAATACACCAAGAAATATAAGTCTTCCAGACTCTATAATATATCTCTCTAGATACAGATTTACGAGCCTGTAACATAGTATTAATCACAGCGTCAGAGAAACCTCTTTGACGAAGAATCAAGCGTTCAATCTCCATACCTTTAAATTTAAGGATTTCAGATCCTGATGGAAAAAAGGACCTTGTGACAGAAGGTCTGGTCTTAACGGAAGAGTCCACGGTTGGCAAGAGGCCATCCGGACAAGATCCGCATACCAAAACCTGTGAGGCCATGCTGGAGCTACCAGCAGAACAAACGAGCATTCCTTCAGAATCTTGGAGATTACTCTTGGAAGAAGAACTAGAGGCGGAAAGATATAGGCAGGATGATACTGCCAAGGAAGTGATAATGCATCCACTGCCTCCGCCTGAGGATCCCGGGATCTGGACAGATACCTGGGAAGTTTCTTGTTTAGATGGGACGCCATCAAATCTATTTCTGGAAGTTCCCACATTTGAACGATCTGAAGAAACACCTCTGGGTGAAGAGACCATTCGCCCGGATGCAACGTTTGGCGACTGAGATAATCCGCTTCCCAATTGTCTACACCTGGGATATGAACCGCAGAGATTAGACAGGAGCTGGATTCCGCCCAAACCAAAATTCGAGATACTTCTTTCATAGCCAGAGGACTGTGAGTTCCTCCTTGATGATTGATGTATGCCACAGTTGTGACATTGTCTGTCTGAAAACAAATGAACGATTCTCTCTTCAGAAGAGGCCAAAACTGAAGAGCTCTGAAAATTGCACGGAGTTCCAAAATATTGATCGGTAATCTCACCTCCTGAGATTCCCAAACTCCTTGTGCTGTCAGAGATCCCCACACAGCTCCCCAACCTGTGAGACTTGCATCTGTTGAAATTACAGTCCAGGTCGGAAGCACAAAAGAAGCCCCCTGAATTAAACAATGGTGATCTGTCCACCACGTTAGAGTGTCGAACAATCGGTTTTAAAGATATTAATTGAGATATCTTTGTGTAATCCTTGCACCATTGATTCAGCATACAAAGCTGAAGAGGTCGCATGTGAAAACGAGCAAAGGGGATCGCGTCCGATGCAGCAGTCATAAGACCTAGAATTTCCATGCATAAGGCTACCGAAGGGAATGATTGTGACTGAAGGTTTCGACAAGCTGCCATCAGTTTTAGACGCCTCTTGTCTGTTAAAGACAGAGTCATGGACACTGAATCTATTTGGAAACCCAGAAAGGTTACCCTTGTCTGAGGAATCAATGAACTTTTTGGTAAATTGATCCTCCAACCATGATCTTGAAGAAACAACACAAGTCGATTCATATGAAATTCTGCTAAATGTAAAGACTGAGCAAGTACCAAGATATCGTCCAAATAAGGAAATACCACAATACCCTGTTCTCTGATTACAGACAGAAGGGCACCGAGAACCTTTGTAAAAATTCTTGGAGCTGTAGCAAGGCCAAACTGCAGAGCCACAAACTGGTAATGCTTGTCCAGAAAAGAGAATCTCAGGAACCGATAATGATCCGGATGAATCGGAATATGCAGATATGCATCCTGTAAATCTATTGTGGACATATAATTCCCTTGCTGAACAAAAGGCAAGATAGTCCTTACAGTTACCATCTTGAACGTTGGTATCCTTACATAACGATTCAATATTTTTAGATCCAGAACTGGTCTGAAGGAATTCTCCTTCTTTGGTACAATGAAGAGATTTGAATAAAACCCCATCCCCTGTTCCTGAACTGGAACTGGCATAATTACTCCAGTCAACTCTAGATCTGAAACACAATTCAGAAATGCTTGAGCTTTTACTGGATTTACTGGGACACGGGAAAGAAAAAATCTCTTTGCAGGAGGTCTCAACTTGAAACCAATTCTGTACCCTTCTGAAACAATGTTCTGAATCCAAAGATTGTGAACAGAATTGATCCAAATTTCTTTGAAAAAACGTAACCTGCCCCCTACCAGCTGAGCTGGAATGAGGGCCGCACCTTCATGTGGACTTAGAAGCAGGCTTTGCCTTTCTGGCTGGCTTGGATTTATTCCAGATTGGAGATGGTTTCCAAACTGAAACTGCTCCTGAGGATGAAGGATCAGGTTTTTGTTCTTTGTTGAAACGAAAGGAACGAAAACGATTATTAGCTCTGTTTTTACCCTTAGATTTTTTATCCTGTGGTAAAAAGGTTCCTTTCCCACCAGTAACAGTTGAAATAATAGAATCCAACTGAGAACCAAATAATTTGTTACCCTGGAAAGAAATGGAAAGTAGAGTTGATTTAGAAGCCATATCAGCATTCCAAGTCTTAAGCCATAAAGCTCTTCTAGCTAAAATAGCTAGAGACATAAACCTGACATCAACTCTGATAATATCAAAGATGGCATCACAGATAAAATTATTAGCATGCTGAAGAAGAATAATAATATCATGAGAATCATGATGTGTTACTTGTTGCGCTAAGGTTTCCAACCAAAAAGTTGAAGCTGCAGCAACATCAGCCAAAGATATAGCAGGTCTAAGAAGATTACCTGAACACAGATAAGCTTTTCTTAGAAAGGATTCAATTTTCCTATCTAAAGGATCCTTAAACGAAGTACCATCTGACGTAGGAATAGTAGTACGTTTAGCAAGGGCAGAAATAGCCCCATCAACTTTAGGGATTTTGTCCCAAAATTCTAATCTGTCAGACGGCACAGGATATAATTGCTTAAAACGTTTAGAAGGAGTGAATGAATTACCCAATTTATCCCATTCTTTGGAAATTACTGCAGAAATAGCATTAGGAACAGGAAAAACTTCTGGAATAACCACAGGAGATTTAAATACCTTATCCAAACGTTTAGAATTAGTATCAAGAGGACCAGAATCCTCTATTTCTAAAGCAATTAGAACTTCTTTAAGTAAAGAACGAATAAATTCCATTTTAAATAAATATGAAGATTTATCAGCATCAACCTCTGAGACAGAATCCTCTGAACCAGAAGAGTCATCAGAATCAGAATGATGATGTTCATTTAAAAATTCATCTGTAGGGAGAGAAGTTTTAAAAGATTTTTTACGTTTACTAGAAGGAGAAATTACAGACATAGCCTTCTTTATGGATTAAGAAACAAAATCTCTTATGTTATCAGGAACATTCTGCACCTTAGATGTTGAAGGAACTGCAACAGGCAATGGTACTTTACTAAAGGAAATATTATCTGCTTTAACAAGTTTGTCATGACAATCAATACAAACAACAGCTGGAGGAATAGCTACCAAAAGTTTACAGCAGATACACTTAGCTTTGGTAGATCCAGCACTAGACAGCGATTTTCCTGTAGTATCTTCTGACTCAGATGCAACGTGAGACATCTTGCAATATGTAAGAGAAAAAAAAAAAAACAACAACATATAAAGCAAAATTGATCAAATTCCTTAAATGACAGTTTCAGGAATGGGAAAAAATGCCAAAGAACAAGCTTCTAGCAACCAGAAGCAATGAAAAATGAGACTTAAATAATGTGGAGACAAAAGCGACGCCCATATTTTTTAGCGCCAAATAAGACGCCCACATTATTTGGCGCCTAAATGCTTTTTGGCGCCAAAAATGACGCCACATCCGGAACGCCGACATTTTTGGTGCAAAATAACGTCAAAAAATGACGCAACTTCCGGCGACACGTATGACGCCGAAAACGGAAAAGAATTTTTGCGCCAAAAAAGTCAGCGCCAAGAATGACGCAATAAAATGAAGCATTTTCAGCCCCCGCGAGCCTAACAGCCCACAGGGAAAAAAGTCAAATTTTTGAAGGTAAGAAAAAATGAATAAATCAAATGCATTATCCCAAATATGAAACTGACTGTCTGAAAAATAAGGAAAGTTGAACATTCTGAGTCAAGGCAAATAAATGTTTGAATACATATATTTAGAACTTTATAAACAAAGTGCCCAACCATAGCTTAGAGTGTCACAGAAAATAAGATTTACTTACCCCAGGACACTCATCTACATGTTTGTAGAAAGCCAAACCAGTACTGAAACGAGAATCAGCAGAGGTAATGGTATATATAAGAGTATATCGTCGATCTGAAAAGGGAGGTAAGAGATGAATCTCTACGACCGATAACAGAGAACCTATGAAATAGACCCCGTAGAAGGAGATCACTGCATTCAAATAGGCAATACTCTCCTCACATCCCTCTGACATTCACTGCACGCTGAGAGGAAAACCGGGCTCCAACTTGCTGCGGAGCGCATATTAACGTAGAATCTAGCACAAACTTACTTCACCACCTCCATCGGAGGCAAAGTTTGTAAAACTGAATTGTGGGTGTGGTGAGGGGTGTATTTATAGGCATTTTGAGGTTTGGGAAACTTTGCCCCTCCTGGTAGGAATGTATATCATATACGTCACTAGCTCATGGACTCTTGCTAATTACATGAAAGAAAAATTGTTTTCCATAGAGTTTTATTAGGTGACATGATCGACTCGAGCAGCTACCAGACTCCCATTGACTACTATAGGATCCGCGACCTCTGAGGCGGCTGATTGAAAATGAGGTACGCTGGGTTGGATCAGACGCGAGCGTAAGTGGTCATTTTTTGATAACTATCAGAAAGCTTCTAATTGTGTCGAAGAGCAGGGCGAAAGCAGTGGAATCCGCAAGTTTTCCAGAGGTTTTCGACTCGAACCGATCTGTGTCGAATTGAGAGCGCCGAATCGTATGTTGCGTCACAAAAAAACAACTTTTCCGTCCGATTTAGACACTTTGATAACTGAGACGAAGCCAGTTCGCGACGTGTACGACGCGGATTTCCGGCGGATTTCAAGTAGACATTTTGATAACTACCCCCCTATATGATATGATTATACATGATTAGATAGTAGTAGATAAATCATAATCAATACAAATTAAATGTAGGACCAAGAACATCAATCATTCAGTTCACTATTTAAAATAAATGAGAATGTTCCCAGGTTCTGAAGACAAATAAAATCCTTTAATATGCCATATACAAAAACAAGTTCTATTTTTAAAAACAATATATGAATAAACCTAGTGGTGTGAATCAAAAAACTGCTAAAAGATCTGCTAGAAAAAAAGGTTACAACCAATAGGTACAAAAAAACAGCATAAAAACTGGATAAAAAATATGGAAGTGTTTATTCACACCTAGAAAACCTAAGGTGCACCTAATGAGCTCACTATAGGTAGAAACTAATGCTGAGTTTAATATTGGTCTGTCCCTCTTGCACCATCTAACGCGTAGAAAGTATCAAGGTGAGTGGGGTGACCACAGTGCTCTAATCTTATAGTCAATATAAATATCTATATCTTTATCTAAATAAAAGAGGATGCTAATCTTTAGATAAATGGTGTGATAAAATCAGGTGACAATGAAGGTATACAATAAATAATGTTGAAGATAGACAATGACAATGTTGAAGATAGACAATAAAAAATGAACAATAAAAATGCTGCAGCATAAAAAACTCTATTGAAATTTAAAATATAAAAAATCCATAAATGATCTGGAAAGCCTAACGATCGAAATGTCCTAACAGATGAAGGAATGAGAGTAACTTATCTGATCCCCGTAAGAGGAGAGGTGTCTGGTAAACCAAATAGCATGCGAACAACGCTATGTTATGAACGAGAGATACCGAAACCGGAAGTGATATCACAAAGTATTGCGATCGCTTTCATGGAACACTAGTCCACTTCGTCAGAGGGTCACCCCACTCACCTTCATACGAGTTAGATGGTGCAAGAGGGACAGACCAATATCAAACTCAGCATTAGTTTCTACCTATAGTGAGCTCATTAGGTGCACCTTAGGTTTTCTAGGTGTGAATAACACACTTCCATATTTTTTATGTAGTTTTTATGCTGTTTTTTTGTACCTATTGGTTGTAACCTTTTTTTCTAGCAGATCTTTTAGCAGTTTTTTGATTCACACCACTAGGTTTATTCATATATTGTTTTTAAAAATATAACTTGTTTTTGTATATGGCATATTAAAGGATTTTATTTGTCTTCAGAACCTGGGAACATTCTCATTTATTTTAAATAGTGAACTGAATGATTGATGTTCTTGGTCCTACATTTAATTTGTATTGATTATGATTTATCTACTACTATCTAATCATGTATAATCATATCATATAAGCTTTTATTTATTATCACAATTAACATCCACTCTGAATTGCTCATATCTATTTTTATCTAGCCATATTATTAATTTATCCACTCTATAGGATTTAGTATTTTTTGTATCTCTGGTTTATATCTTATCGTATGATAACAATAATATAATATATTTAATTATAAATAAAACCATTATTTGAATTAGAATTGACAATGACAATCTATTCCACTTGACTTCCTCTATCCGGTCACTCTTTTTCGGCATTTATCTAGCGCTATTCTCTGCTCCTTTTTCTCACACTTTGTCCAAACTCTGTCTTGTTAGTGGTACTTGACCCCAAGGAGAATATGCAGCTCTTTTAAGTGCTTTTTAATGACAAAGGTCAGCGCGTTAAAATGCACTGTCTCACTGTATATATATATATTTATAGAGAAAACACAGCCCCCCCATTAATCTCCAAATAAAGGCACTTTAGGTGCCATTTTTTCCCTGACATCCTCTAACTAGAATTTTTAGCATTTTTTATATCACTCCATGTAAACAGAAATAGAGCCATTACCTGTTGAAACTATATATATATATATGTTTTAAGTAAACAACCCAAGGTATTGATCTAGGACAATTGTGGTATATTTAAGGCCAACATTTCACCGCCAAATGCGATTATATAAAACAATCTTTAACTTTTTCACTTTGGGTTTCTCACTGCAATTGTTTACATACCGCTTGTGCAATCATGACTCAAATTATTGTAAAAGCTTCTCTGGGATCCCCTTTGTTCAAAAATAACAGACATATATGGCTGTGCTATTATTTTTCAATAATTTGAAGGCCACTAATTGCAGCTGCGCACCACACTTCTTTTATTCCCAGTAGGGAAGGTGTTAATCAGGTAGTAGAGATTACCCTCCCATCCGACACACCCTGATCCCTACCTGATCCCTCCCAAACAGCTCTCTTCTCTCCCTCACTCACCACTGGTCACCACCATCTTAGATACTGGCAGACAGTATGCCAGTATACAGTTAAGATTTTTTATTATTATTATTATTTTTTTCATTATTATTTTTTCTGCAGTGTAGTGATCCTCCTCAACCCTCCCACCTCCCTGTCCCCCCAAATAGCTCTATAGCCCTCCCCCTCCCACTAATTGCAGCCATCTGTCAGGGTTTTTCCCTGCTTTGCTTGCCATGTGCTACTGGCAGCCATTTTACTCACCTATCTTGCTGACTCTGGTGCATAGTGTGTGATGCTGCTCATTTCCTGCATGCCCAGACTGGTGTACATCATCCATGTGAGACAGATTGCAGTCTCAGAATTGTGATGTGATCACTTATTATTTAAAGGGCCTCTGTTCAGTATGCTTTGCCCTTGCGTTGTCTCAGACCTGTTTGTGAGTCTTCCTGTTCCTGTGTATTACCTGGCTGTCTGATATCCCTCCTGGTTCCTGATTCCTGGCTTGTTCCTGACTCTGCTGTTCTCCTTGTTCCTGATTCCGGCTCGTCTGACTATTCGATTTGGCTCCTGACTCGGCTCGTCTGACTACCAGCTCTGGTTTTGACTCCTGGCTTGTTATTTGACTTGTGGACTTTTTTATAATTTTTTTGCTATTAATAAAGGTGTGATTATTTTTGCACTTCTCGTCTCAGTCTGATTCCTGGCACCCTGACAATATGAACCAACAGACATCAACATGGATTTCGTGGAAAAATTTGTTCGTAATTTTCAATTTTCAATATGTAGGACTCACCTCTAGGAGTCTCAAAGAGAGAATACGTGAGCATCTTTTGTCCCTAGAGGCTGAGGAGCCAAAAACTCCCGTTGCGAAACACTTTTTCTCCCATAATGATAAATTCAGTGTGTTCAAGTTTCAAGGTATTGAACAGGTTAAGTTAGGCATAAGAGGTGGGGATAGATACAAAGCTCTCGCCAAGCGAGAAGTTTTTTGGATATATACCCTCAAAACTGGAAGCCCTATGGATATTAATAAAATTAGTGATATTAAATTGTATATTGATAGGTAAATATCCAGTAACTTTAGCTAGTGCCCTGATGTGACTCTTTGCAATATAATCTGCTTTACCGACAGGTCAATCTTCATCTAATTTAATTCGACATTATAAAACATTATAAGATATGATGATGCTTTTAAGAAGAGATTACTAATTGTTGTATTAGGGAATATACATATGAGAATATGGGCATTCCTTATTTTGTGGTAAGCTATCTCACACTGCCTTCTCAACAAAAGTCCCATAGTGAACAATTCCTTTGAGTATACGACCGTGTATTTTTACTAGATATCTATGGGTTTAGAACACAGGAGACGGCTGCTGCACTTGCTTATTTACATCTAGTTGTATTTGACTTTGTATACTTTTATAGCTACATTGTTGCATCAGCTGTCGTGTGTTCTACCTGTGTTATATCTATAGAGTATAACGAAAATCTAAAAAATATTAGATTAGAAAAAGTAAGATATATATATTTTTTTCTATTGTTATACTTTACATTGTTTCCAGAAAGCTATAGTATGTTATAGGTATACATGTTTTTAGTCTTTAGTTTTAAGTTGTACTGTTTGTGAGATTATTACAGTGTTAACCGCATAAGTAAGATAGTCAATTTGGGTAATGATAGGGTTAACTTTTACACCCGATCTACTTACTATGATTGGTTAAGGTTCAGACCCATACCTGATTAAACACCTGCTGCTAACACTGAATCTTGTGCTCTGATGAACTGCCGCTAAGGCAGGAAACGCGTCAGCCGTAGTCCTTTTTGTTTGCTGTGCCTTGTGAAACATTTTTTAATGTAAGCATTAATAAATATATACCATTTTAATTACCGATATCTCTCCCTGCCTTTCCTTGCATCGGAACTGTGATCTGTTTGATTGCTTTTGATAACCCTGACAATATGCAAGGGCCATGAATCCTGATGGTTCTAATAATCCACCTTTACCTACCATCATTTCCAGGATTGATGAACAGGATCACCGCTTGGATCAATTTGCACTAGGCCTGCAAACCCTGCTGACTCGCACTGCACATTTGGACCAAAGTGTTCCGCAAGTTATGGCTGCTCCTGTTTCCGATGCTGCACCTAGTCCTACCAGGAGCATGTCCCGTTCTGCACCTCTACCTCACCGATATGGAGGTGATCCTATTCAGTGCAGAGGGTTTTTGAACCAGGTGGGCATAAACTTTGAGATGTTACCTCAGGCATTTCCCTCTGACAGAGCTAAGGTAGGATTTCTCATCTCGTTACTCTCTGACACAGCTCTTGCCTGGGCTAATCCCTTGTGGGAGACTAATAAACCTGTGATTTCAAATTACCCTGAATTTGTGGCCTCCTTTCGAAGGGTATTTTGATGTTCCGGCTTGCTCCTCCTCTGCTGCTAAACGACTTATGTCCATTCAGCAAGGTACGAGATCTGTTGCTCAGTATGCCATTGAGTTCCGTACGCTTGCCGCAGAGGTAGGTTGGAAAAATTAAGCCCTTGTTGCCGCCTTCTTTCATGGGCTCTCTAATGCGATTAAAGAGGAAGTTGCTGCCAGAGATTTACCAGAGGATCTCGAGGATTTGGTGTCTTTTTTGATCAGACTCAGAGAGAGGCCCTCTTTCAAGGAGCGCTTGCAGAAGCCTCCTGTTCCGTTGTCTCCTACATGTGCATTCCCACCCATGCCTCCCTCTCCTCCTATGCCTCCTGGTCCCAAGTCACCAGGTACTGCTGAGCCGATGCAGTTGGGATTCACGCGTGTCTCTGCGGTAGAGAGGGCCTTTAGGAGGATGGAGGGGCTCTGCCTGTATTGTGGGTTACAGGACCACCTTTTGAATTCTTGTCCTACACGGCCGGAAAAACGCTCACACCTAAGGTCCTGTCAGGGGCAGACCTTGGGTGGTTTATCATCGTCCCTGGAACCGCTAAAGGAGAAAAATTTGGTCACAGTTGTCCTTTCCTGGGTGGACTCCTCCATAGTCATCCAGGCTCTTGTTGACTCCGGTGCTGCAGGCTATTTCATTGACAGTGCTTTTGCATCAAAGCACTCCATTCCTGTTTTGCCTCGGTCCGTTCCGCTTGCTATTGAGGCCATTGATGGCAGGCCCCTTCAGCCCGCACACATTACTCACGAGACCGCTCCGTTATCCATGGCTGTTGGGGTTCTCCATTTTGAAACCCTCCAGTTCCAGGTGATAAATTCTCCGCATTTTCCAGTTGTTCTGGGTTATCCCTGGCTTTAAAAGCACAATCCCAGTCTCAACTGGCGCAGGTCCAAAATTTTGTCGTGGTCTCTGCAATGTATTTCCTCTTGTCTTCGGAAACCAGTTAAAGTTTTGTGCACTTCTTCGGTATCTCAATTGCCAGAGGAGTACCGAGAGTTCCTAGACATTTTTGACAAGGTGCGTGCCGGTACGTTGCCTCCTCACCAGTCTTACGATTGTTCCATAGACCTGCAACCCGGAGCCATTCCTCCTCAGGGCCGGGTTTACCCTCTGTCTGTTGTGGAGAATTGTGCTATGGAGGAGTATGTTGCCGATGCTCTGTCGCGGGGGATAATCCGCAAATCCTGCTCTCCTGCAGGGGCTGGCTTCTTCTTTGTGAAGAAAAAGGGTGGCAAGTTAAGACCAAGATCAAGGGAGCTACGGTCTTTTCTAAACTTGATTTGAGAGGAGCATACAATCTCGTTAGGATCAAGGAGGGCCACAAATGGAAAACAGCATTTAACACCAGGAGCGGGCATTATGAGTATCTTGTAATGTCCTTTGGCCTATGTAATGCTCCTGCTGTTTTCCAGGAATTTATTAAGGATGTCCTACGAGATATGTTGCAACAGTGTGTTGTGGTGTATTTAGACGACATTCTCATACACACCCACATTAGAGGCTCATCGTTCTGATGTTACACGGGTTCTTCAGAGACTACGTGAGAACGGCCTGTTTTGTAAACTCGAGAAATGGGAGTTCCATCAGACTCAAGTAACCTTCCTAGGTTATGTTATGTCCGTTTCAGGGTTCTCCATGGATCCTGACAAGTTGTCTGCAGTTCTGCAGTGGCCTCGCCCAGTTGGTCTTCGGTCTATTCAACGTTTTTTGGGGTTCGCCAATTACTATAGAAAGTTTATTAAAAACCTTTCTTCCTTGGTCAAACCTATCACAGACATGACCCGTAAAGAGAATGATCCACTCCATTGGTCACCTACTGCCATTAATGCCTTTGATAGTCTTAAGACTGCCTTTGCTGCCGCTCCAGTCCTGGCTCATCCTAACCCTGCCCTACCTTTCGTTCTTGAGGTTGATGCGTCTGAGACTGGAGTAGGTGCCCTCTTGTCTCAACGTCCTACGCCTGACAGTTCCTTGCATCCGTGCGGTTTCTTCTCTAAGAAATTGTCTCCAGCGGAGTGTGAGTATGAAATTGGCGACAGGGAATAACTGGCCATAATTTTGGCACTCAAGGAATGGAGGCATCTTGTCGAGGGTACTAGCGTACCAGTGCTCATTCTTACCGACCACAAGAATTTAACTTATCTATCTGAAACAAAACGTTTGTCGCCCTGACAGGCCAGATGGGCGCTATTTTTGTCTCTGTTTAATTATGTGGTCTCCTACTTGCCTGGTAGTAAGAATTTTAGGGCTGATGCCCTCTCTCGACAATTTTCGCCTCTGTCCAAGGAGGAGTCTGTACCTACTCCAGTTATACCTCCTGACTATATTTTGGCTACCATAGGTACTAATTTGACTTCTCCCTTGGGGGAGGAGATCCTGGCTGCACAAACCAATTCACCTCCTGAGAAACCTAGTGGTAAGTGTTTTGTTCATGAGAATCTTCAAACTAAACTTTTGCAAACTTACCACTATCCTAAAGCCGCAGGTCTCCCAGGCAAGAACAAAATGATTTGGTCTGTCACTCGACAATTCTGGTGGCCAGGTCTTCATTCTGAGTTGCTGCGTATGTTGCCTCCTGCTCAGTTTGTGCACAGAATAAGACTCCTCAACGTCTTCCTGCTAATGGTGAGCGTCCTTGGACACATCTTTCCATGGACATGGCAGAGTTTGCTCATAATAGTGCTATTAATGCTTCCTCCAAGTTATCCCCGTTCATGGCGAATTATGGGTTTCAACCATCCTTGTTGCCTTAATCCCCGTCCTATCTTTGTTGACAACCATGAAGAATATGAGGTCAGCAGCATTATTGACTCTCGTATATCCAGGGGCCGCGTACAGTATTTGGTTCACTGGAGGGGTTACTGTCCGGAGGAGCGTTCATGGGTTCCCTCCTCTGATGTTCATGCTCCCGCACTCCTCCATGCCTTCCATGCCCGTTTCCCCAGTAAGCCTTTTGTCCTCCTGCAGGGGAGGGGTCATTGAGGGGAGGGTACTGTCAGGGTTTTTTCCCTGCTTTGTTTGCCATGTGCTGCTGGCAGCCATTTTACTCACTTCTCTTGCTGACTCTGTTGCATAGTGTGTGATGCTGCTCATTTCCTGCATGCCCTTTTATGGCCAGACTGGTGTACATCATCCATGTGAGACAGGTTGCAGTCTCAGAATTGTGATGTCATCACTTATTTTTTAAAGGGCCTCTGTTCAGTATGCTTTTCCCTTGCGTTGTCTCAGACCTGTTTGAGAGTGTTCCTGTGTATTACCTGGCTGTCTGACGTCCCTCCTGGTTCCTGATCCCTGGCTTGTTCCTGACTCTGCTGTTCTCCTCTTTCCTGATTCCGGCTCATCTGACTATTCGCTTTGGCTCCTGACTCGGCTCATCTGACTACCAGCTCTGGTTTTGACTCCTGGCTTGTTATTTGACTTGTGGACTTTTTTATAATTTTTTTGCTATTAATAAAGGTGTGATTATTTTTGCACTTCTCGTCTCAGTCTGATTCCTGGCACCCTGACACCATCTTTAGTACTGGCAGCTGTCTGCCAGTACCCATAAATAAATGATATTTTTTTTTTCTGTAGTGTAGCGGTCCGCTTACCTCCCCCCTCCAGCGATCATTAGCTAGTTTATTTTGACTATAATGTTCCTTTAAGACATTTTGGCACAGGATTTGAAGTTGTTTTTTGAGGGTTTTTCTTGCAATGATTGTTTTGTGTAAAAAAGAGTTGCTATTAATATTTGCTGTATTTTCATTTTATTTAGGTATATTCATCCCACTTATTGTACCTTTTGCTTCCAGAGCTGCTCAAAGTTGAAATAGGAACTAATAGTGCACGGCTTTAGATTTATTCCTGACTCAGAACATGCAAAATCTGTGCTACTAGATGTCAACAAAATCTACAATCTACAATAAAAGTAATATTTTCTAATATAGGGCAGATTAAAGCAACACTAAACCCAATTTTTTTCTTTAATGATTCAGATAGAGCATGCAATGTTGAGCAACTTTTTAATTTACTCCTATTATCAATTTTTGTTTGTTCTCTTGCTATCTTTATTTAAAAAGCAAGAATGTAAAGCATAAGGCCCATTTTGGTTCAGAACCTGGGTTATGCTTGCTTATTGGTTTGCTACATTTAGCCACCAATAAGCAAGCACTATACAGGGTGCTGAACCTAAAATGGTCCGGCTCCTAATCTTTAAATTCCTGCTTTTTAAATAAAGATAGCAAGAGAACGAAGAAACATTGATAGTAGGAGTAAATTAGAAAGTTGCTTAAAATTGCTGCTCTATCTGAATTATAATTGGGTTTAGTATCTCTTTAATTGTATTGGCTTTTCTAGGGTCAAATACCCACAGAAAGGATAGATATGTATCCCTTTAAAAGAGCATAAGAAACACAATGTAATTCCATTTCCAACACTTTTGTGTAGCAGTGTAATAAATTATCAGCCAAGTTTGAATACTTACTGAATACATTTACACCTTGTTTGCTGTATTTGTTTTTAATGACCATTCACCCCCACTACTTATTTGGAGGAGCCAGTCTGGACGTGTTGCTAGAGTAGACAAGGTCTGTCTGTTTGTGCTTGTACCAGATTCCCTAGAGAAGCCCGAAAGCAAATGATGTACCTAGGTTTTCTCCAGAACACTGCAAATTGTCTAAATTAGTTATTTATTGCTTAGACCAGTGGGCACACTCATTTACAGCCAGCCCTAATTAGCCACAATAAAGCAAGAGAAGATAAACATATACCTGCAGGTTCAAGCAGTTTTACAATTCACTAATGAAATGACAGCTTTAAAGGTACATAAAACACTTTAATTACAATGTTCTTCTGTAATCTTGTAGTAAATGAACATATCAATAAAGCAAAGCATTTTCTGAATATATTAACCATTTGTTTCCCGCAATTGTTTTTCAGAAGCCAAGCTTCCCCTAGTGATTGACTTATTTGGAGGAAGCAATCTAGATATGTTACTATAGTAGACATGACTGGCCACTGTCATTTTGTTAACAAGACTTACACTGTGTTGGAATATGTTAGCACCTATATTGAGGCCAGTTATTGACAAATATGTAGCAAGGTTAGGCTTGCAAAGTCTGCAGTGTGCACTTCCAGCGCTATGGATTGGAAATCGACAAGTTTCAGAGATAAATTACAGGAAAGTGGCAAAATAAAAAATAAAAATATATTGCAAAGGTTGTTTTTTTATTGTGTACACTCAAGTCAAAATAAACTTTCATGATTCAATTAGAGCAGCAATTTTAAACAACTTTCCAATTTACTTCCATTAACACAATGTGCATAGTCTTTTTATATTTACACTCTTTGAGTCACCAGCTCCTACTGAGCATGTGCAAGAATTCACAGAATATATGTATATGCATTTGTGATTGGCTGATGGCTGTCACATGGTACAGGAGGAGTGGAAATAGACATAAGTTTAAAATTTGTCAGAAAAAAATCTACTGTTCATTTGAAGTTCAGACTAAGTGCTATTGCATGGTCTTGTTATCACGCATTAGTTGATTATGCAAATCTACTGTATTTACTGGTCCTTTAAACATTGTATAATACAGTTCTATTACCTTTTTAAGCTTATGTATATTTCCATATCCTGTTAATTGGCTCCCATTTACTAAATGTCTGACAGACAAGGTTTGCTTTCTGGAATTTATTATTGCACGGAATTTAACTCTGCACAAGAAATTGCTTGTGAAGCCACGCCCCCTGGTCTAGCACAACCAATTGGCATAGAGCAGGGCTTGTCAATCTTCCCAATCGGATCAAATTGGAATGATTTTACCCTGCAAGCATTGAGGTGAAGGTCAGACCACAGCTACTTAACTAGCGTTTTAGGCCGCTTGCGTTAGCCTAAAATGCTTGGGCCGAAAGCTGTATGTGCAGCTTCATAAATGCAACTCTACCTCTGCAATAATATGTCAGATGTTTGCTTATAACCAGGGTGTTATTTTGTTAAAATGTTGTTTTTTTCTGCTAAATATTTACTTTAACATAAATTTGGAGCAACACTTTGTGGAAATCAAATAATTTGAAGACATATGACAGTATATTTATTTTGCTCACCTCAGAACCGTGTACAGCGATTCCTCAAGGTCACTTTGAAGTGACAGTATTTATTTCTGATGCTTTCTCCTATCAATCAGAATCTTGTTCAAATAGCCGCAGACAGCTGTATTGATGGTTTGTCACTAGCCAGCCGCATCAGATGTATTTTATCTGTTAAAATAAATCAAAACTTTAGTCTCCGGAGATGGGCACAGAGGTCATGTTAATAAAACTAATACCAGACTCGTCTGATTTCTCTTTAGGACATATATCTGGAAAAGTATGGAATTTACTCACATGGTCTCAGGGTAATGCCAGTTCCCCTTTGTTCCATACTGTCTCCTTAAGAAAACTGAGATCTGAAACTGGTTTTTGCTACTACAGTATTTCAAACTCTATTTTACTGCTCAGTGGATGTGACTGGACAAATGCAACAGCCACAACCAATAATAGGTTAATTTTATCAATTTAAATAGACATTAAAAGGATACTAAAGTTGAACTTAAACATTTACGATTTAAATCAGGGTTCTTCAAACCACGCGCCGAGACCCATTACTTGGTAGCAACACCATGTTTACTGGGACATGACTTGTGTTATATGAGAGTATGTCAGTGTGTGTTGTATAAGAGTGTATGCGGTGTGTGGTGTGTGTTATATGAGAGTATGTCAGTGTGTGTTGTATAAGAGTGTATGCGGTGTGTGTTGTAGGAGAGTGTGCGGTGTGTGTTATATGAGAGTATGTCAGTGTGTGTTGTATAAGAGTGTATGCGGTGTGTGTTGTAGGAGAGTGTGTGGTGTGTGTTATTTGAGAGTATGTCAGTGTGTGTTGTATAAGAGTGTATGCGGTGTGTGTTGTAGGAGAGTGTGCGGTGTGTGTTATATGAGAGTATGTCAGTGTGTGTTGTATAAGAGTGTATGCGGTGTGTGTTGTAGGAGAGTGTGCGGTGTGTGTTATATGAGAGTATGTCAGTGTGTGTTGTATAAGAGTGTATGCGGTGTGTGTTGTAGGAGAGTGTGCGGTGTGTGTTATATGAGAGTATGTCAGTGTGTGTTGTATAAGAGTGTATGCGGTGTGTGTTGTAGGAGAGTGTGTGGTGTGTGTTATTTGAGAGTATGTCAGTGTGTGTTGTATAAGAGTGTATGCGGTGTGTGTTGTAGGAGAGTGTGCGATGTGTGTTATATGAGAGTATGTCAGTGTGTGTTGTATAAGAGTGTATGCGGTGTGTGTTGTAGGAGAGTGTGCGGTGTGTGTTATATGAGAGTATGTCAGTGTGTGTTGTATAAGAGTGTATGCGGTGTGTGTTGTAGGAGAGTGTGCGGTGTGTGTTATATGAGAGTATGTCAGTGTGTGTTGTATAAGAGTGTATGCGGTGTGTGTTGTAGGAGAGTGTGTGGTGTGTGTTATTTGAGAGTATGTCAGTGTGTGTTGTATAAGAGTGTATGCGGTGTGTGTTGTAGGAGAGTGTGTGGTGTGTGTTATATGAGAGTATGTCAGTGTGTGTTGTATAAGAGTGTATGCGGTGTGTGTTGTAGGAGAGTGTGTGGTGTGTGTTATATGAGAGTATGTCAGTGTGTGTTGTATAAGAGTGTATGCGGTGTGTGTTGTAGGAGAGTGTGTGGTGTGTGTTATTTGAGAGTATGTCAGTGTGTGTTGTATAAGAGTGTATGCGGTGTGTGTTGTAGGAGAGTGTGTGGTGTGTGTTATATGAGAGTATGTCAGTGTGTGTTGTATAAGAGTGTATGCGGTGTGTGTTGTAGGAGAGTGTGCGGTGTGTGTTATATGAGAGTATGTCAGTGTGTGTTGTATAAGAGTGTATGCGGTGTGTGTTGTAGGAGAGTGTGCGGTGTGTGTTATATGAGATTATGTCAGTGTGTGTTGTATAAGAGTGTATGCGGTGTGTGTTGTAGGAGAGTGTGTGGTGTAGGAGTGTGTGTATTGTATGAGAGTATGTGTGGTGGGTGTGTATTATATGAGTGTGTGTGTTGTATGAGAGTTTGTGTGTGTGTGTTTGTTGTATGAGTGTGTGTGTGTATTATATGACAGTGAGTGTTGTATGACAGAAAATGTGTGTTTGTTATATAAGAGTATGTGGGTGTGTGCTCTATATGTAAAGGGGCAGTCTTCATAATTTTTTTATTGTCTGTGAAGCTTTTAAAAGTGTAGCTTCCACTCTTGGAACCTTTAAAAAAAAAATGGACATTAAAGTAGCCATTTTTTATATAGATTGTGTAAGACAGCCTGCTGAAATACTGGACACCCGGCAACTCTTATCATGGGTCTTGGAGATTTGCATTTCTTTTGTTAATAGGCCTGAAAAATGACTATGGTTTAACCTGTATGGATGTATATTGTAGCAAAGCATGTGAGTCTTTGTGTAAGTTTGGCTGGGTTTGACAAAATCCAGGAAAACAGGGTTCCTAAAATTGCACCCCTCTCCAATGTTTAGATTATTATGCAAATATCTGTTTACAAAACCTTTTTGAGACTCATAAAAAATGTATAGGTGGCTGTACAATTTTCTGTCTCACATCTACAATTGATTTAAATTTGTAAAGCTCTGCCCTAAATAAATATTAGTTGAAGAAATTCAAGAAATTAGTTTGATAATGTAAAATGTTTATGAAGCACATAGGTAAAAAAAAATAACAAAAAAATAGGGTGACGCAATGCCCCATTCCATTGGAACAGCCAATAGAATGCAAGCTCAATCCTATTTGCTGATTGGATCAGCCAATAGGATTTAACTTCAATCCTATTGGCTGATTGCATCAGCCAATAGGATTTTTTCTACCTTAATTCTGATTGGCTGATAGAATTCTATCAGCCAATCAGAATCTAAGGGACGCCATCTTGGATGAAATCACTTAAAGGTACCTTCATTCAGCTTTAGTTGTCGGATGAAGAGGATGCTCCGCGTCGGTTGTTTTGAAGATGGACCTACTCCGTGCCGGATGGATGAAGATAGAAGATGCCATCTGGATGAAGACTTCTGCCCGTCTGGAGGACCACTTCACCTGGCTTGGATGAAGACTTCTCCCGGTAAGTCGATATTCAGGGGGTTAGTGTTAGGTTTTTTTAAGGGTGTATTAGGTGGGTTTTATTTTTAGGTTAGGGACTTTGGGCTACAATGCCCATCCAAATGCCCTTTTCAGGGCAATGGGGAGCTTAGGTTTTTTAGATAGTATTTTAATTGGGGGGTTGGTTGTGTGGGTGGTGGGTTATTTGTATTTTTTTTTACAGGTAAAAGAGCTGATTACTTTGGGGCAATGCCCCACAAAAGGCCTTTTTAAGGGCTATTGGTAGTTTAGTTTAGGCTAGGGTTTTTTTTTTATTTTGGGGGGGCTTTTTTATTTTAATAGGGCTATTAGATTAGGTGTAATTAGTTTAAATATCTGTAATTTGTTTATTATTTTCTGTAATTTAGTGTTGTTGTTTTTTTGTACTTTATCTAATTTGATTTATTTTAATTAATTGTATTTAATTTAGTTAATTTATTTAATTGTAGTGTAGTGTTAGGTGTTAGTGTAACATAGGTTAGGTTTTATTTTAAAGGTCAATTTGTATTTATTTTAGCTAGGTAGTTATTAAATAGTTAATACCTATTTAGTAACTATTCTACCTAGTTAAAATAAATACAAACTTGCCTGTAAAATAAAAATAAACCCTAAAATAGCTACAATGTAACTATTAGTTATATTGTAGCTATTTTAGGGTTTATTTTACAGGTAAGTATATAGTTTTAAATAGGAATTATTTAGTTAATGATAGGAATATTTATTTAAATTATATTTAAGTTAGGGTGGTTAGGGTTAGACTTAGGTGTAGGGGTTAATACATTTAGTATAGTGGCGGCGACGTTGGGGGCGGCAGATTAGGGGTTAATAAATGTAGGTAGATGGCGGTGATGTTAGGGACGGCAGATTAGGGGTTAATAATATTTAACTAATGTTTGCGAGGCGGGAGTGCGGTGGTTTAGGGGTTAATATGTTTATTATAATGGTGGCGATGTTGGGGGCGGCAGATTAGGGGTTAAAAAGTGTAGGTAGGTTGTGGCGACATTGGGGGCGGCAGATTAGGGGTGAATAAATATAATGTAGGTGACGGCAATGTTGGGGGCAGCAGATTTGGGGTTCATAAATATATTGTAGGTGGCGGCGATGTCTGGTGTGGCAGATTAGGGGTTAATAATTTTATTATAGTATTTGCGATGCAGGAGGGCCTCGGTTTAGGGGTTAATAGGTAGTTTATGGGTGTTAGTGTACTTTTTAGCACTTTAGTTGAGAGTTTTATGTTACAGTGTTGTACCATAAAACTCATAACTACTGACTTTTAAATGCGTTAGGGATCTTGACAGGGTAGGGTGTACCTCTCACTTTTTGGCCTCCCAGGCGCTATGGAAGTCCCATAGAAAAAAGACTTTACGAAGTTTACGTTAGTCGTTTTGCGGTAAGGCCAAAGAAGTGTGCGGTGCCCCTAAACCTTCAAGACTCGTAATACCAGCGGTAATGAAAAAGCAGCCTTAGGACCTCTTAACACTGCTTTTTTACCCTAACGCACAACTCATAATCTAGCCGTATGTGTTTAACACCTTAAAAAGGGTCAACCATGCTGTCACAGTTGCATTAAGGGAACCTCCCCCATTCCCTCCAGATGAGTACATGGCAAGTGATTGGAGCAGGTTTCCTTTTGTTCACAAGCTGAAATGAAAAATATGTGGTGCAAGCTTCAGCGCAACTGCTAATAAAACCTGTGCCGCCCGTGATTTCACCTCGCACATCGCGGTATCACATATATGGTGCCGTAAGTCGGATAAACTAGCGATGTCCAGAAATGAGCGTAAATACAAATTTCTGGAGTCGCCAGTGACTTATGGCACTTTAGAAACTGTTGGCGCCAAGGAAAATTAAAAAAAATATCAACTCTCCTGTAAAAGTCTAACCCGCCTCCCAAAAATAAACCCGACACGTAAAACCCCTATATCCACCATCAAACCCACATCGGAAATAATAATAAAACTATTAACCCCTAAACCGACAACCCCCCACTACGCAATATGCCTAATTAAACTATTAACCCCTAATCCGCCATTCACACACATCACGATCTACCTAATAAAAGTATTAACCCCTAAATCCACCAACCCCAACATCGCAAACTACCTAATAAATGTATTAACCCCTAATCTGCCATTCACCCACATTGCAAAGTCCCAATTAAAACAATTAACCCCTAATCTGCCATTCACCTACATCGCTACAAACCTTATAAAACTATTAACCCCTAAACCGCCAAACCCACACAACGCAATAATCCAAATAAAACTATTAACCCCTAATCCGCCAAACCACCACACCACAAGTACCCTAATTAACCTATTAACCCCTAATCCGCCAAACCCCCACAACACAAATAACTAAATTACTAAGCCCCCAAACCTAACACTCCCTATATTAACCCCAATTACCTAAATTAAAAAATAAGTTACAATGAAAATAAAAAAACGAACATTACTTAAAAATAAAAAAAATCTTCAAATTAAACTAATCTAAGATGACAAAAAATAAAAAAGTCTAACATTACATAAAATAATAAATCAAATTATCAAAAATAAAAAAATAAACCTAATCCCTATGAAAATAAAAAAGCCCCCCCAAATAAAAACACCCCCTAATCTAATGCCAAACTACCAATAGCCCTTAAAAGGCCTTTTTGTAGGGCATTACCCTAAATTAAACAGCTCTTTTACTCAAGTCCCCCCTCTAACAGTAAACCCCCCCCACCCCCCAAAATAAAAACTAACACTAAAAAATCCTAAACTACCCATTGCCCTAAAGGGGCATTTGTATGGGCATTGCCCTTAAAAGGACATTCAGCTCTTTTACCACCCTTAAAATGGCATTCAGCTCTTTTACCACCCTTAAAGGGCATTCAGCTCTTTTAAGAGTGCCCAATAAATCCCTAATCTAAACCCCCCCCCCAAAAAAAAATCCTAAATCTAACCCCCAAATAGGTTCTCACCGTTCCTGAAGTCCAGCGGAGAAGGTGCTAATCAAGGCGGTGGTGACATCTTCTTCCAAGCGGCCAACATCTTCTTCCAAGCGGGGACCACTTCCTTCGTCATCCAGGACCAAGCTGGAGCGGAGATGAGCGCGGAGCAGGACCGGCGACCGCAGAGCCATGGAGCGTGGAGGATCCTATTCGTACGATTGCTGCTGTACACTGCATCCCTTGCATTCCTATTGGCTGATTTGATTCTTCAAATTCAAATCAACCTATAGGATGAGAGCTACTGAATTTTAAACTTAAATAAAATAGATACAAAATTGATAAACAATTGAAAGAAAATTGATACAGAAAATATTTATCACATTCCTTGCAAATGCAAAATGTAACAGTCCACTCCAGCTCAGACAGCAATCTAAAAGTCATAGGTAATCCGCTGTGAGCCTTGTCCCTGTGAACCAAAGTGAAACTATTGATATTTTTTTATAACTGATCTTGCATTTGCATGGAATGTGATATATATAAATTTCTTTCATGTAATTAGCAAGAGTCCATGAGCTAGTGACGTATGGGATATACATTCCTACCAGGAGGGGCAAAGTTTCCCAAACCTCAAAATGCCTATAAATACACCCCTCACCACACCCACAAATCAGTTTTACAAACTTTGCCTCCTATGGAGGTGGTGAAGTAAGTTTGTGCTAGATTCTAAGTTGATATGCGCTCCGCAGCAGGTTGGAGCCCGGTTTTCCTCTCAGCGTGCAGTGAATGTCAGAGGGATGTGAGGAGAGTATTGCCTATTTGAATTCAATGATCTCCTTCTACGGGGTCTATTTCATAGGTTCTCTGTTATCGGTTGTAGAGATTCATCTCTTACCTCCCTTTTCAGATCGACGATATACTCTTATTTATATACCATTACCTCTGCTGATTTTCGTTTCAGTACTGTTTTGGCTTTCTACAACATGTAGATGAGTGTCCTGGGGTAAGTAAGTCTTATTTTCTGTGACACTCTAAGCTATGGTTGGGCACTTGTTTATAAAGTTCTAAATATATGTATTCAAACATTTATTTGCCTTGACTCAGGATATTCAACATTCCTTATTTCAGACAGTCAGTTTCATATTTGGGGTAATGCATATGAATAAATCAATTTTTTTCTTACCTTAAAATTTGACTTTTTCCCTGTGGGCTCTTAGGCTCGCGGGGGCTGAAAATGCTTCTTTTTATTGCGTCATTCTTGGCGTGGACTTTTTTGGCGCAAACATTTTTTTCTGTTTCCGGCGTCATACGTGTCGCCGGAAGTTGCGTCATTTTTTACGTTCTTTTGCGCCAAAAGTGTCGGCGTTCCGGATGTGGCGTCATTTTTGGCGCCAAAAGCATTTAGGCGCCAAATAATGTGGGCATCACTATTGTCTCCACATTATTTAAGTCTCATTATTTATTGCTTCTGGTTGCTAGAAGCTTGTTCACTGGCATTTTTTCCCATTCCTGAAACTGTCATTTAAGGAATTTGATCAATTTTGCTTTATATGTTGTTTTTTCTATTACATATTGCAAGATGTCCCACGTTGAAACTGAGTCAGAAGATACTTCTGGAAAATCGCTGCCTGGTGCTGGAGCTACCAAAGCTAAGTGTATCTGCTGTAAACTTATGGTATCTGTTCCTCCAGCTGTTGTTTGTACTGTTTGTCATGACAAACTTGTTAATGCAGATAATATTTCCTTTAGTACTGTTACATTACCTGTTGCTGTTCCGTCAACATCTAATACTCAGAGTGTTCCTGATAACATAAGAGATTTTGTTTCTAAATCCATTAAGAAGGCTATGTCTGTTATTCCTCCTTCTAGTAAACGTAAAAAGTCTTTTAAAACTTCTAATTTTTCAGATGAATTTTTAAATGAACATCATCTTTCTGATTCTGATAATGGTTCTTCTGGTTCAGAGGATTCTGTCTCAGAGGTTGATGCTGATAAATCTTCATATTTATTTAAAATGGAATTTATTCGTTCTTTACTTAAAGAAGTCCTAATTGCATTAGAAATTGAGGATTCTGGTCCTCTTGATACTAAATCTAAACTTTTAGATAAGGTTTTTAAATCTCCTGTAGTTATTCCAGAAGTTTTTCCTGTCCCTGGTGCTATTTCTGAAGTAATTTCCAGGGAATGGAATAATTTGGGTAATTCATTTACTCCTTCTAAACGTTTTAAGCAATTATATCCTGTGCCATCTGACAGATTAGAGTTTTGGGACAAAATCCCTAAGGTTGATGGCGCTGTCTCTACTCTTGCTAAGCGTACTACTATTCCTACGGCAGATGGTACTTCCTTTAAGGATACTTTAGATAGGAAAATTGAATCCTTTCTAAGAAAAGCTTACTTGTGTTCAGGTAATCTTCTTAGACCTGCTATATCTTTAGCGGATGTTGCTGCAGCTTCAACTTTTTGGTTAGAAGCTTTAGCGCAACAAGTAACAGATCATAATTCTCATAGCATTATTATTCTTCTTCAACATGCTAATAATTTTATTTGTGATGCCATCTTTGATATCATTAGAGTTGATGTCAGGTATATGTCTCTAGCTATTTTAGCTAGAAGAGCTTTATGGCTTAAAACTTGGAATGCTGATATGTCTTCTAAGTCTACTCTGCTTTCCCTTTCTTTCCAGGGTAATAAATTGTTTGGTTCTCAGTTGGATTCTATTATCTCAACTGTTACTGGAGGGAAAGGAACTTTTTTACCACAGGATAAAAAATCTAAAGGTAAATTTAGGTCTAATAATCGTTTTCGTTCCTTTCGTCACAACAAGGAACAAAAACCTGATCCTTCATCCTCAGGAGCGGTATCAGTTTGGAAACCATTTCCAGTCTGGAATAAATCCAAGCCTTTTAGAAAATCAAAGCCAGCTCCTAAGTCCACATGAAGGTGCGGCCCTCATTCCAGCTCAGCTGGTAGGGGGCAGATTACGTTTTTTCAAAGAAATTTGGATCAATTCCGTTCACAATCTTTGGATTCAGAACATTGTTTCAGAAGGGTACAGAATTGGCTTCAAGATAAGGCCTCCTGCAAAGAGGTTTTTTCTTTCCCGTGTCCCAGTAAACCCAGCGAAGGCTCAATCATTTCTGAAATGTGTTTCAGATCTAGAGTTGGCTGGAGTAATTATGCCAGTTCCAGTTCTGGAACAGGGACTGGGGTTTTATTCAAATCTCTTCATTGTACCAAAGAAGGAGAATTCCTTCAGACCAGTTCTGGATCTAAAAATATTGAATCGTTATGTAAGGATACCAACATTCAAAATGGTAACTGTAAGGACTATACTGCCTTTTGTTCAGCAAGGGCATTATATGTCTACAATAGATTTACAGGATGCATATCTGCATATTCCGATTCATCCAGATCACTATCAGTTTCTGAGATTCTCTTTCCTAGACAAGCATTACCAGTTTGTGGCTCTGCCGTTTGGCCTAGCTACAGCTCCAAGAATTTTTACAAAGGTTCTCGGTGCCCTTCTGTCTGTAATCAGAGAACAGGGTATTGTGGTATTTCCTTATTTGGACGATATCTTGGTACTTGCTCAGTCTTCACATTTAGCAGAATCTCATACAAATCGACTTGTGTTGTTTCTTCAACATCATGGTTGGAGGATCAATTTACCAAAAAGTTCATTGATTCCTCAGACACAGGTAACCTTTTTAGGTTTCCAGATAGATTCAGTGTCCATGACTCTATCTTTGACAGACAAGAGAAGTCTAAAATTGATATCAGCTTGTCGAAACCTTCAGTCACAATCATTCCCTTCGGTAGCCTTATGCATGGAAATTCTAGGTCTTATGACTGCTGCATCGGACGCGATCCCCTTTGCTCGTTTTCACATGCGGCCTCTTCAGCTCTGTATGCTGAACCAGTGGTGCAGGGATTACACAAAGATATCTCAATTAATATCTTTAAAACTGATTGTACGACACTCTCTGACGTGGTGGACAGATCACCATTGTTTAGTTCAGGGGGCTTCTTTTGTTCTTCCGACTTGGACTGTAATTTCAACAGATGCAAGTCTTACAGGTTGGGGAGCTGTGTGGGGGTCTCTGACAGCACAAGGGGTTTGGGAATCTCAGGAGGTGAGATTACCGATCAATATTTTGGAACTCCGTGCAATTTTCAGAGCTCTTCAGTCTTGGCCTCTTCTAAAGAGAGAATCGTTCATTTGTTTTCAGACAGACAATGTCACAACTGTGGCATACATCAATCATCAAGGAGGGACTCACAGTCCTCTGGCTATGAAAGAAGTATCTCGAATTCTGGTATGGGCGGAATCCAGCTCCTGTCTAGTTTCTGCGGTTCATATCCCAGGTATAGACAATTGGGAAGCGGATTATCTCAGTCGCCAAACGTTACATCCGGGCGAATGGTCTCTTCACCCAGAGGTATTTCTTCAGATTGTTCAAATGTGGGGACTTCCAGAAATAGATTTGATGGCCTCTCATCTAAACAAGAAACTTCCCAGGTATCTGTCCAGATCCAGGGATCCTCAAGCGGTAAAAGTGGATGCATTGTCACTTCCTTGGAAGTATCATCCTGCCTATATCTTTCCGCCTCTAGTTCTTCTTCCAAGAGTAATCTCCAAGATTCTGAAGGAATGCTCGTTTGTTCTGCTGGTAGCTCCAGCATGGCCTCACAGGTTTTGGTATGCGGATCTTGTCCGGATGGCCTCTTGCCAACCGTGGACTCTTCCGTTAAGGCCAGACCTTCTGTCGCAAGGTCCTTTTTTCCATCAGGATCTCAAATCCTTAAATTTAAAGGTATGGAGATTGAACGCTTGATTCTTAGTCAAAGAGGTTTCTCTGACTCTGTGATTAATACTATGTTACAGGCTCGTAAATCTGTATCTAGGGAGATATATTATAGAGTCTGGAAGACTTATATTTCTTGGTGTCTTTCTCATCATTTTTCCTGGCATTCTTTTAGAATTCCGAGAATTTTACAGTTTCTTCAGGATGGTTTGGATAAAGGTTTGTCTGCAAGTTCCTTGAAAGGACAAATCTCTGCTCTTTCTGTTCTTTTTCACAGAAAGATTGCTAATCTTCCTGATATTCATTGTTTTGTACAAGCTTTGGTTCGTATAAAACCTGTCATTAAGTCAATTTCTCCTCCTTGGAGTTTGAATTTGGTTCTGAGGGCTCTTCAAGCTCCTCCCTTTGAACCTATGCATTCATTGGACATTAAATTACTTTCTTGGAAAGTTTTGTTCCTTTTGGCCATCTCTTCTGCCAGAAGAGTTTCTGAATTATCTGCTCTTTCTTGTGAGTCTCCTTTTCTGATTTTTCACCAGGATAAGGCGGTGTTGCGAACTTCTTTTAAATTTTTACCTAAGGTTGTGAATTCCAACAACATTAGTAGAGAAATTGTGGTTCCTTCATTATGTCCTAATCCTAAGAATTCTAAGGAGAAATCATTGCATTCTTTGGATGTAGTTAGAGCTTTGAAATATTATGTTGAAGCTACTAAGAATTTCCAAAAGACTTCTAGTTTATTTGTTATCTTTTCCGGTTCTAGGAAAGGTCAGAAGGCCTCTGCCATTTCTTTGGCATCTTGGTTGAAATCTTTAATTCATCATGCTTATGTCGAGTCGGGTAAAACTCCGCCTCAAAGGATTACAGCTCATTCTACTAGGTCAGTTTCTACTTCCTGGGCGTTTAGGAATGAAGCTTCGGTAGATCAGATTTGCAAAGCAGCAACTTGGTCTTCTTTGCATACTTTTACTAAATTCTACCATTTTGATGTGTTTTCTTCTTCTGAAGCTGTCTTTGGTAGAAAAGTACTTCAGGCAGCTGTTTCAGTTTGAATCTTCTGCTTATATTTTCAGTTTTTTTCTTTATAAGATTTAAACTTTATTTTTGGGTGTGGATTTTTTTCAGCGGAATTGGCTGTCTTTATTTTTATCCCTCCCTCTCTAGTGACTCTTGCGTGGAAGATCCACATCTTGGGTAGTCATTATCCCATACGTCACTAGCTCATGGACTCTTGCTAATTACATGAAAGAAAACATAATTTATGTAAGAACTTACCTGATAAATTCATTTCTTTCATATTAGCAAGAGTCCATGAGGCCCACCCTTTTTTTGTGGTGGTTATGATTTTTTTGTATAAAGCACAATTATTCAAATTCCTTGTTTTTTATGCTTTCGCACTTTTTTCTTATCACCCCACTTCTTGGCTATTCGTTAAACTGATTTGTGGGTGTGGTGAGGGGTGTATTTATAGGCATTTTGAGGTTTGGGAAACTTTGCCCCTCCTGGTAGGAATGTATATCCCATACGTCACTAGCTCATGGACTCTTGCTAATATGAAAGAAATGAATTTATCAGGTAAGTTCTTACATAAATTATGTTTTTGTATCAATTGCTTATCAATTTTGTATCTATTTCGCATCAGGCATCAAATATTTTTATGTGATTTTCAAATGTGATGTGTTTTTAAATGATTTGCATTTTTATATTGTTTGTTTTTGTGCGTTTAGTAAAACTATTGATAATATTTTTTTATAACTGATTTTCACTGTTCCCTTTCCCCCTCATCCACTCTTTAGCAATAATTTGTGCAATCAAGTATTATTTTTCTATTAATCTAAATTGTATATTGATTTAGAGGTGGCCCTCAATTCTTGTTTGTTTGTTGTGGTTCCAATTAGTGCAGATCTTTACCCCTTCTTTTTAAGTAGTTTTTTTTTTAGTCCAATTGTGCTTTTCTTGTAAACATGTCTGCAATATTCTAGTAAATTTCAAATAAACAGCGCCCATTTATATTTGTCCAAGTCACATCTCTGCCTGTGTTATAATTTTATATCATAATGAAACTACTCATTCTTTTTCTGTTACAGACTGTACATAAAATTTGGAATTGAGATAGAGCACAATGAATACTCGGTACTAAATCCTCCATATAAAAGCCGAATAGCATAAACTGTTTATATGAATTCCTGGCAGAAATTGCAGTTAGTTTATCACCAGACATAATGTATTGGAATCTGTTTGCAAGTCTGCAACTCATTACATATATATGTGTCTCTGTAATCTCTGGCATACAAGGGTTAAACTTATTTTTTATTTCTCTAAAGCATTAATGTGTTTAGTCTGAGTGTGTGTCACTCATAGTACAATATATGTAGAACACAAAATAATAATAGTAAGGCCTTTCAAACAAATGCAAATTGTACTGCTGGATTTTAGCATCCAAATATTCAACTCAAATGAATCTCCATCTCTTATCTAAACAACAGTTTATTGCCTGTTCTTGCAAGGGATTATCAGCCATAACAACAGATTTGGCACTTTAAAGCTGTCGCCTTTCAGCGGATGCAACTGAGCAATTACATAGATTTCAATATTCTCAGTGTATAATGTGTGAGATTTAGACGTTCTAGTGGGAAAGAGTTTTTAGCAGTACATTTCTAATTTGTTGACAGCAAAGATTATTGTACTGTATGTTTGCGCACAAAGTCAGTAACTGACTTCAGATTGATGTAAAATATAAAGTAGGTCCGATACTTCTGTTCCAAATATATCTTTGTGGCAATTGCTAATGCTTTAATGTATATCTTTTTTAAATATTCATTTACGGTATATGATTTGAAGGAAGGAAAAAGAAGTATATATTTTTTTTAGATTTTACCTTGTTTTTATCTATATATCCATGCATTCTATCTATCCATCCATCTATCTATCCATCTATCCATGAATTCTATCTATCTATCTATCTATCTATCTATCTATCTATCTATCAATCATCTATCAATCTATCATCTATTAATCTCTCTATATATATATCCATTATCTATCTATCTATCTATCTATCTATCTATCTATCTATCTATCTATCTATCTATCTATCATCTATTAATCTCTCTATCTTTATATATATATATATATATATATATATCCATTATCTATCTATCTATCTATCTATCTATCTATCTATCTATCTATCTATCTATCATCGTACTGTCTGTCGAATAATATTTTAATTTGATAAGGCCTCTCAGAAATTTTTTGTTCTTGCTTTGATTCTTCAGAGCATTTTGTGTGGATGCATTATATTTGTCTTGGGTGAATGTTGGCTTTTCCTAAGCCATTATAGGTGTATTAAAAAATACTGCCAGATTCTGTTAACAATATCACATGAAAAACTAGTTAAACACACACAAAATGCTATATGTCAACTGTTTCATTAACTTTTGTAAGTCAGTTAATGCATTATTAAATATGTCCCCACATTTTCTAAACTTCTTTTGGAACTGGGAGGTTTAGGCTGTGTGAGGGAGACTAGTTGGCAGAGCTTTTAATGTTGTATGGATGGGACTGTGATGATACTGTGGAGTCAAATGCATTCCATGGGCAGGGCTGGGTGAGCCATAAGAGGGGTTTGGGCAGGTCCAGGGCACGTTGTAGTTATGGCTGTATAATGAATACATTATTAGTTAGAGCAAACAGAATTAAGGATTTTGATATTAATAAATTAACTGTTTTGCCTAGGAAATAACATAGGACACATGTGCATATACGATATGGCCAAAAGTATATGGACACCCCTACTAATTATTGAGTTCAGGTGTTTCAGCCACACCAGTTGCTAACAGGTGCATACAGTCCAGCACATAGCCATGCAATCTCCATAGACAAACATTGGAAGTACAATGGGTTGTACTGAAGAGCTCAGTGACTACAAATGTGGCACTATCATAGGATGCCACCTTTGCCAGAATTTAGTTTGTGAAATTCTTGCCATACTAGATTAGCCCTGGTCAATTGTAAGTGCTATTATAGGAAGTGGAAGCGCCTAGGAAAAACAACAGTCTAGACACAAAGTGCTGAAGTTAGTAGCACGTTAATGCTCAGTGACCAGTGACTATCCTGCAGTATATAGGATGGCTGCAATTTCTGTTATTGTTTATATTATATTTGTTTATTTTATATGGTGTTTTTTTTCACCTAACCATAATATCAAATCATGTGTGCAATACAAATTTTCATATAATTTTAAAATTCTTTCCATGTACAAACACTTTATTGAAAATCACAAATTAACTTTCTGATGTCCATAGTTAAAAGGTAAGCGTTGACTTTTTTGAATGTTTTCAAACATAGAAGTAATCTTGTTTATTAACTGAGCATGTGCAAAAACTTGAAAAAGATGAGTTTTTATAGGTCAGAGCTGTTGAATTAGATAAATCCCAAATTATTGTGGGAGGGGGGGGGGAAACGCACAAAAATACTTTTTATTTTTTGTTGGATTGGAATTAATTCAAATACAAATTACCAATGAAGTTAGTTTGCTGCAAGGTCAGTAAAAAAAGTGTAATGCAGTGCATTTTCCAGATAATGGAAGCACTGGTGAGCCAATCACGGGCAGCATACTTGTGTATCCTTCAGTTGATGGCTATATCATAATGTTGCATTACACAGAAGCACACCAAATGTATTACATTGACTATATGTTTAACCCTTTACCCAGGGGTCATGTCCTACAAAAGAAAGTGTGGGAACTCACTAATACACCCACCCCCTCACAATTAATATTGTTTTATATATAAACACACTGTAGTTATATGTATATAATCTATACACTTTGGTTAATGAAAGCAAATTAAATCCAATCAAGGTATCCATAGTTTCTTTTGGGCTTGAGAATCCTCCTCTGTCACAGAGTCTCACCCACTTAAGGTGCAATAGTCCTATTTCTGCTGAGGGGAGCTAAATAACCCCAGAGCAAGCAACAAAGCAATGTAAGCACCATACCAGCCTGGCATGTCTGTGTAACGTTATCATGTAAGCCATTATTAATGTCTGAGAAATAAAGTATTACGATTTTAGCAGTACCTTTCTTGTTTGCCATGTGTTACACAGATTGTGGGGTAAAAACACAGCAGGACCACTGACAGGCTTACATTTAGTGTATTGTAGGAAGTTTTACTGCCCATTACTAGAGGGTCGCACTATCCCTCTAACCAGACTGTGCTCCAGCTCCTCTCACCAGCAGCAGCAGTGTTTACTGAAATGTTTCTGTTCTCTGTCCAGAGGGAACTTAGTTCCTCCTGCAAAAATAGTGCAGGAACTCCGTTCCCATGCGTTCCCGCTCTACTTGACCCCTGCCTTTACCAGAGTTTAAAGCAACAGTAAAGTTACCGGAAAGTACAATTAAACAAATGAATTTCCAAATTAATTATCTTATTAATTTTGTTTAGGTCTTTTTGGTATCCTTTGTTAAAGAGTAATCATAGGTGAGCTCAGGAGTGTGCATGTGTCTTTAGCCATCCAGCAGCAGTGTTTGCAACAATGTTTATAGCAATGTTATACAGAGTTGCTAACACTGCAGCCATAGACTACAAAAGACATGTGCACGCTCCAGAGCTACTATCAGCCTATCTAGGTTTACTCTTTAACAAGAGAATAAAGGTTATTTGATAATAGAAAGCTTAGGAGTCCACCCATTTTTGGTTCAGCACCTGGGTAGCGCTTGCTGATTGGTGGCTATATTTAGACACCAATCAGCAAGCGCTACCCAGGTGCTGAAGAACAAATGGTCTGGCTCCTAAGCTTGCATTCTTGCTTTTTGAAATAAAGATACCAAGAGAATGACAACAAATTGATATTAGGAGTAAATTAGAAAGTTGCTTAAAATTGCCTGATCTATCTGAATCATGGAAGTTTAATTTTGACTAGACTTTTCCTTTAATACCCACAATTTCAGAATGGATACCATGTTTATTACACTTTAAATTAGCCCCTCTGCATGCATTCTCAATACTATGCTGCTCCTGGGAAGAACAGGGCTCATGAGCCAATTAAGAGAGAGATATATTTGAATCCACCAATCATCATTTCCGGCTCAGGAACTGCAATGTAACTGACCAAATTATTGACCTATTTATCTTTTGAACCCTTTTGCTAGTTTAAAAATAAAATTCTCTAACAATATAAGCATTTCCTACATTGTATGTCCTTTTTTTACTGAACAATGACATGCTAAAAAGTACATACACAAAAGGTAATATTTTTAAAAAAAAAATGCAAACAGCGGTCACGTGTGTTTCCTGTTCTAATCTCATAAAAGCATAGGGGGCTAAAGATTCCATTTATAAATTTATTATAGACTCTGTAGACTTAAAATAAGCATACAGAACAGAAAAGCCTTTATTGTCCTTGTGATTAAATTGTATTCTGTTTTTCCATGAAGTTGAGTTGGTTATCGATTGTGTTTGCAAGTCTGATGTGGCTAATCCTGATATTTATCCTGCAAAAAGCACATTACAATTACTAAATGTATCTCTCCGTGCCCACACTCTGTATAATCTGTTAGTGTGGCACTTTTCCCACACCACAGATGGCTTTTTGAGCTTCTGTTGGAAGTCGAGAGCTTCCAATCTGGAACTTGCTTAACACAGACAGCTTGGAAACTATTTGTAGCTACATCAGGTTAAGAACATTATGCATCAGGAGAGAAAAATACATTGTGGCATGACTTGAAAATGTGCTTATTGGTGAAATAAAATTCCCATTTAAACTTAGAGGCACATTAAAGTCATTTTATGTCTCTGCTAAATCTAAATGAACACATTTTATTTATTTTGTTAACATTCTTTTGGAATCTTGTTACTTTCTCCCAATGCAGTCAATGGGGTCTATTTAACAAGGACCGAATTGCCCCTGTTTTCCTTGTTTCTGCGGCGTATAGCAATCCGCCCAATAGCAATCCGCCCAATCATGTACGATCGGGCTGATTGACACCCCCTGCTAGAGGCCGATTTATTGATGTGCGGCAGACATGTCCGTCCGCACAATGATAAATGGACCCCAGTGAGTGATCTGCCCATAGGGATCAGTTATTCACAAATTGTTAGTTTTGCTATCAAATTATTAACGTTAAAGGGACATGGGCATCAAAATTAAATTTTTTGAAAATACTTTTTAACTGACTTCTTTTAGCAAATATATGTCTTACTGCGGTAGGCTCAGGAATGTGCATGGGGCTATATAGTGATGAAGACACGTGCACACTTCTGACATAAAGTTCTTGTTTTTCATGAAAGTTTAAAGGGATATGAAACACAAATGTTTTATTCCATGATCCAGATAGAACGTGCAATTAAAAAAACAAAAAAGCATTATCAAATTTACTTTATTCTCATGATATTCTATGTTGAAGAGCATACTAAGATAAGGTAGCATTCATGTGTCTGTAAAAATATATGAAATTAAATTGCATGAATGCTTTTGGCAGTGTTTTCACAATCTAATATTCTTACAAAACTGTTGTATAGTTGTGCTCCTAAGCCTGCCTACCTGCTTTTCAACAAAGGATACAAAGCGCACAAGGTAAATTGGAGAATATAATTATATTTACTTTGTAGTCTACTGTTGTATTTCTACTACAAACATAATTGTAGAGAACATTTTTGCTTGCTATTGACACTAAACTCCAGTTCAGATAAGCACACAGTACACTTGTGCAAAATAAAAAATCCTGTTCAAATAGGAGCCAGAGAAATTTTTGAGCATAAATAAATACTGTATAAAGTTCTAGTTTGGGTGCTTTTTTTTTTTTAATACACTTTTTGCAATATCTGTGTATTTAGAAAAATACTTCCTAGAAAAGCTTTTCTCAGGTTTTGTGAAGCTGTGGTAACTTGTCTTGTTTATATGAACCAGTGATGTGCAGTCACTAGAGGCAGGTGAGGCAGTGCTTCACCTCTCATATGGGAAAAAATATATATATTTTTTTATTGGCTTTAAAAAAAAAATTGTAATTTTTTTTCCCCCAGCATTTTTTTTTCTCACAGCTACATGTTGTGCAATGGAGAGGCACAAGCAGGTCTGCCCACCATTACACAACATGCTGCGCCATCTACTGGATGCAAGTGGTTAAGATCATTGCATGGCCCATTAACTGCTTATTTGAGGCAGTCCTATTTGGGCTGAACCAATCCAGCGAGAGGCATTAGTAAGTGGAACATAGGGTTGGGGCTGGATGTTAAATCATATAAAACAAAACAAAAACGGAAAAAAAACTACTTTCATATATTTTGTTGCTGTCCTGTGAACCTGCTAACTTTGCTAAAGTGAAAAAGAGAGTTCTGTTCTTCCCCTCTAAGTGCAGTGGAATGTGCCACTGTCACTTCCTGAATCCTTACAGAGCAGGAAAAGAGGCACAGAGAGCACTGCAGTGTTTCAGCCACATCTTATTAAAGTAAGATTTTACTGAAAGGGATTCTGTTAGTGAAAATGATAATTTAATGAATGTGGTTTAGTGTTTTTTTACTCTTTTACAGCAGGGTCGTTTTTGTATTTTGTTTACTCAAACTTTACACCCACTAACTTAGCAGCTTGCCTCTGTACTTCACACTAAATTATAGACTCATTTTCTGAACTCTCTGTAGCTCTGCTGTTTTATTACTTAAAAATGCAGTGGTCCCTCTCCCCCCCCCCCCCTTGTGTGTGTGTGTGTCTCTCTATCTATCTATCTATCTATCTATCTATCCATCTCTCTCCTTATGTGTTGTTCTCCCCCATGGTCTCTTTCTCTCTCTGTCTCTCTTCCTCCCCCTCTGACTCTCATCCCTTATGTAATGAAAGAATCTATAAGCATAATTTGCAGCATTAAAGTAAAAAGTATGTTTTAAACATATTTTAATGGGAATGGATTTCTAGATCTCATAATCAGAGCAAGCATTGTGTTATCTGGCAAGAGTTTCTGTTACAATCCTTTAAACTAAAATCAGATGTTTACTAAGTTGACCAGTTTTCCAAGACACCATTTAAAGGGACATGAAACCCATATGAAACCCATATGCAAATTTAAATAACTTTCCAATTTACATCTAATATCTAATTTTCTTCATTCTTTTGATGTCCTTTGTTGAAAATCATATCTAAATATGCTCAGTAGCTGCTGATTGGTGGCTGCACATAGATACCTCATGTGATTGGCTCACCCATGTGCATTGCTATTTCTTCAACAAAGGATATCTAAAGAATGAAGGCATATCCTAGCCACTGCCTCACCAGCCTCTGACGTCACTGCACGTCACTGATATGAACTACCAAGAATCCGCAAGTATCCAGGACAGGCTTACCTGTCATTCACTGACCAAGGGCTCTGCATGTGCCTGTCATCTGTTTGACCCCTTGATGTGAAATGCAAGTGCAAGTTTTCTAATTCCCATCAATCTGACAGTAACCATTCAAGTATAACCCCTGTCAGATACACCTGTTCATTTGCAGTTTACTGGTGGTGTCCATCTTTGAATGACTCTGCCAGTATTTTATATGTAGAGCTGGAACATGGGTTGGTTTAGTACACTGGTTTTCAAACCTGTCCTCAGGCCACAGTTTGAGGTTATCTGAACTGGAGCACAGGTGAAATAATCAGCTGATTAGTAAACATGGATATTTTACCTGCTCTCATCTAAGGTAATCCTGAAAACCTGGCCTGTTGGGGAGGTCTGAGGACAGGTTTGAAAACCAGTGGTTTAGAATGATTGTGGTGGGACAAAGGGGGCTGTGACATGTTTTTGCCTGGGTACCTCATGGTTTGTCATTCTGACCCTGGTCAGTAGGTTTTGTGTCTGTTCATTTGCATCTATACAAGCTCAGAGTGATTACATTTAAAGGGAAGCAAAATGCCCCATTTGGCACTTTAAAAGCTTTCATCATTTTCACACCAAAACTACTAAACGTCTTTTGAATTTTGAAACTCTTTTAAACAAGTAAATCCATTCATTAGGCTTTGAAAATGTAAAAAAAAAAAGAAAATATAAAGTTTCACCTTTTTTTGGAGGAGCCAATCGGTACACACGACAGGCTTGTGTCATGTGCTGTTTCAGTTTTCAGACCTGGAAAATCCACAGTTTCCAGATTTAAAGGGACACTGAAACCACATTTTTTCTTTCATGATTCAGATAAGGCATCACATTTTATGCAACTTTCTTATTTACTCCTATTATCAAATGTTCTTTGTTCTCTTGCTATCTTTTTTTCAAAAGCAGGAATATAAATCTTATTAGCCAGCAGATTTTAGGTTCAGCACCATGGATAGTGCTATCTTATTGGAAGCTTACATTTACCCACCAATAAGCAAGCATAACCCAGGTTCTCAACCAAAAATGGGCTGGCTCCTATGCATCACATTCCTGCTTTTTAAATAAAGATATCAAGAGAACGAAGAAAAGTTGATAATTGGAGTACATTAGAAAGTTGCTTAAAATTGCATGCTCTATCTGAATCACGAAAGAAAGAAAAAAATTGGATTTAGTATCCCTTTAAATGTCTGGAAAATTATGCAAAACTAATTATAAATAAAGCATCTTACATTACAATTTCACAGTGCTCACTGTCCCTTTAAGTGAGAGCATGCATAGAGTTACATCTCCTTTTGTGTAGTTGAGAGAGAATACCAATTAAATATATTATGTGATTTCTAAATGCACACGAGCAATCACTTTAAGAATTCAATGCCATAACGAGTTGGCATTAATTTACATATACCTGAAGCACACTAATTGATTCTTTAAATACTCGTGCAGCTACAACAACAAAAAAATGTGTATTTAATTAAAAATGAATCTTGTAACGACTGACATGACACACGCAATAGAATGCAATATGTTTGCAATAAATCTGCTGTCTTCTTTTTTGTTAGTTCTTTGGTAAGAGATGAATAATTTACGCACCAGATGGTAATCAAAGAATAATTTGTTTTCTTTGTGCGGTAATCTGTATCCAGAGGACAGCAGCATGGGTGCCTGCATTATATGGGATTTTCATCTTGGCGAGTGATCAATATTGTCATTAATTTCTCTGATAACTTGGTTTTGACTGCGTAGCACGTAGGGTGACTGAGCAGTCACATACAATCTATTATGCAAATGTATTACTTTTTTTGCCAACATGTCTGTGACTAAGACCCTGCAGCAACAGATAAATCAATTCATTTTCCTAAATGTCACAATTTCTAATGACTAAATTGTGCCATATATTCTCACTACTAAAGCCCTTTTATTGTAAATGAATAGCAGTTTTATCCTCAATAGGTAATTTCTGTTATTAGGTGCATCTTCTTTTTATTTGAATGGACAGTCCGATGCAAAGCGTTCGTGTTCTAATTTGTTAGAGCATGTCATTTTATAGGATTGCCAAGTGTCTCATATTTAACCGGACAGTCCAGTATTTCAGCAGGCTGTCCCGTAACATCTCTACAAAATTACTGGACACTTAAATGTCCATTTTTTTTTTAAAGTCCCCTGAGTGGCAGCTACATTTTAAAGGCCTCTTATTCTTGTATGCCTTTCAAATATGTAAATAGAGCAGAAAAAAATGTAGTCGCTGGGCTAAACTATCTACTCATTTTTTTTTTACTGGCAACTATGGTTGGTATTAAAAGCATTGCTCTGTGTGTGCAACTGGCAGTCAAGGTGTTGGGAAGGGGTCAAATCACTGTAGTGTGTGTTACTGGCAGCCATGACAATAAAAAGTGGGTGGAGCTTAAGGTAGAGCTTTGGGGCCATTATGTGACCCACCTACCACTTTTGCCCATTAACAGGTTTACAGGTTGTCCAGTATTTTTGTGGAGGGTTTGTATCCCCACAAAGCATATACAGTAGATAAAGTCCCTCATGGGAGCTGCACAATACGAAACAACCAGTGAATGGCAGCTATGCAATGCTTATGGCTCCTGAACAGAACATTACTTATGCGTTTAACTAATTTGCAGAGTTTACATTTTTTGCTGGCTGATAGCTGTTAAAACTACAGCCAGCAGTTTATACATCTGTCTGATTTTTTGTTTTGCATTGGCCAAATTATGTCAGCTGAAGGTCCCTTTCAGTTCCAGTTTACTTGGGACCTGAATAACCACCATTTGCGTCCCGTTTACAATGAGCCCAACTTTCAGTTTATTTTATGCTATCTTTAATGGCTTCCTCTAGGTGTAAATGGTCAAATGCCCTTTACAACTAGTACAAGATAAGAAATCAACCAGAGCAGGTTTGGAAAAGTGTAAAGGTTGTGCTCTGTATTGGAAGAGCAAGCAGTGGTCCTGGGTGCTGATGTCACACATCGGATTTAAAGATGTACTGGCAGGCACTGTGTATAGTATATATGTATATAGGCTATTAAAGGGACATAAAACCTCAAATAGAGCATAACATTTTAAACAACTTTTCAATTTACTTCAATTATCAGTCTTGCTTCATTCACTTGGTATCCTTTGTTGAAGGGGCAGAAATGCACTGCTGGAAGCTGACTGAACTGCTCTGATGAACAAATAAAAAGAGGCATATACGTGCAGGCCCAACCTAGATATGCATTGCAACAAAGGATACCATAAGAACAAAGCAAATTAGATGATAGGAGTACATTGGAAAGTTGTTTAAAATGGTATGCTCAGTCTGAATAAAAAAAGTTAATTTTTTTTTACTTTACTGTCCCTTTAAACTTACCTGTTGTATTGTGCCATTTGGGTTTCTATTGCGCTCAGTCATCTTTTTAGTATTACAAAATGGGCAGATATTGTATCAAAACCATGAAGAAAAATAAACTTAAATATATAAACTAAACAAAGGAATCAGATGAATTAGTTGAATTGTTTATACAATATTTTATTATAAATATTCTTGCGAGTCTATTGCAGCTGAATTAATCACAGGGTAAGGTGCATGCACAAACCAAGTCCACTATTCCATAAGATTAGAGTTGCTAAGCAACATACTCTGAGATGCTAATTTTCCTTTAAAACTACTTAGGTACTGGACATTAAATGAAAATGGGGGGAATGTTATGATTAAAGGGATATGAAACCCAAAAATGTTCTTGTGATTCAGACAGAGCATACAGTTTTTTAAAAAGTTTATCAAATTTACTTAATTCCCATGGTATTTCATATTGAAGAGATACCCAGGTAGATGTCTGGAGCACTTTATGGCAGGAATTAGTGATCTTGCAAATGAATAACATTCTAGCAAAACTGCTTCCATATAGGGCTTCAGAAATGGGCCGCCCCCCAAGCACATGCCCCTGTTTTTCAACAAAACATAAAAAAGCAAAGAAAATTTGATAACAGAAGTAAAATAGAAAGTTATTGAAAATTGCATGCTCTATCTGAGTCATGAAAGAAAAATGTTAGGTTTCATGCCCTTTAATACCGGAAATGTTCATACAGCTATAAAATAGAATGTGAAAGTGTGTAAAGCTATAGGCACAGTACACTAGGATCAGTGGGAACTGGCATGCTCTAAAGTCATTTGTTTCATTTTAATTTAACTATCAATCTATTTTTTTTTTTGCATTTTTCAACAAAAGCTTTGTTACAATTTATCAAATATAGAGATGGGTTAAAAATACTCTTTATTGACATATATGCTGGATAAATGTTACCAAAGGAAAAGATGCTGCCATAGGTATTGAGAAATGGGTATAATCACCTCCAAACGTTTTACTGTAATAGACCTTAATGGCCAGCAGTCGCCTATTGATAATCACACAAGTAAAAAGGTGCTAGAGTGGGCTATTTGAGGATGGGAATGATCACTTCCACAACTCTAAAATTCTGCAGCCTCTACTGCAAGTTACTCAAGTGACTATACACGCACACCGGGTTCACTAGCCCTTATTTTCCATTTTTAACCTTAAGGTGCTATGCAGTAGAGGCTGCAGAATTTTAGAGTTGTGGAAGTGATCATTCCCATCCTCAAATAGCCCACTCTAGCACCTTTTTACTTGTGTGATTATCAATAGGCGACTGCTGGCCATTAAGGTCTATTACAGTAAGAAGTTTGGAGGTGATTATACCCATTTCTCAATACCTATGGCAGCATCTTTTCCTTTGGTAACGTTTATCCAGCATATATGTCGATAAAGTGTATTTTTAACCCATCTCTATATTTGATTAACCTAGTGTATAATTCTACACTTGACTTTAATGTCACAAACCCCCTCTTTCTTCCCTAACCCCACTATTGTTACAATTTATGTTACCATTTTGAAATGTTGAAGGTACAAAGTAGTTCCAGTAACATGGCACTGTTTGAATTTCCAACTTGTCTGGAACATACAGCCAGCAGGAAGACAATACCTTGTGACAACAATAATAGCTACTTTTCAGTGTCACTACGCAAATGACCATTACAATCAGTAAAATTGCAAAATCCACAAATGTATACCAAAAAGACAATGCAATAGCACCTTTTTTTTCTGTCAAATTTGAAAGTTAGTTAAATGTTCCTTCCCCTGTATCATGTGACAGCCATTAGCCAATCACAAAGTGAATATATTGGGAACTCTTGCACATGCTCAGTAGGAGATGGTGCTTCAAAAAGTGTGCCTATAAAAGAATGCGCACATTGTGATAATAAAAGTGAATTGGGAAGTTGTTTACAATTGCATGCTCTATCTGAATAATGAAAATGTATTTTTTAATTGAGTATTCCTTTAACCCCTTCTCTACTAGACTTTTCTTCAGTATCATGGCATTTTAATAAAAAGTTTGACACAATTATCACTGTTTGGAATGTCAATAAAAGCTGTAGCCTTGATACAATAAATCTAAAATGATAAATATTCAAAGCTTTATCTAAGCAAAGTACATCACTGGGCAATCATTAAAAGGCCCCTCGCTCCATATGATATTCGTTATTGGAAGATGTTTCACTTTACATTCACTCTGGTTGTCTGAGATAAGCAAATATAATCAAACCATCTTTTCCTATGAATATGAAGAAGAATCTAAACAACATTATATTTGGCAGAAAAAAATACTCCTAAAAATATTAGATTAGAATAGAATTTTAACTTGTTTTGGCTCAGGCAAATATTATTTAAGTGTCATGTGCCCCATCCTAAACCCCAACCTGTCAGATGCACGTTATTGCTCTGTTTCTAATTCAATATCGTGTTTGGGGGATATGGGAAGGACAGTCTATGATTGTAGGACTGCAGATGCAGCTTACCTGCAGTGGTGTTTAAAGGGACAATCTAGCCAAAAATAAACTTTCAGATAGGACATGTAATTTTAAACAAATTTCCCATTTATTTTTATCATCAATTTTGCTTTGTTCTCTTGGTATTCTTAGTTAAAAGCTAAACCTAGGTAGGCTTATATGCTAATTTCTTAGCCTGCGAAGGCCGCCTCTTATCTGAATGCATTTTGACATTTTTTTCACCACAAGAGGGCGTAGTTCATGTATGCCATATAGATAACTTTGTGCTCACGCTCATGAAGTTACCTAGGAGTCAACACTGTTTGGCTAAAATGCAAGTCTGTCAAAAGAACTAAAATAAGGGGGCAGCCTGCAGAGACTTTGATACAAGGTAATCATGGAGGTAAAAAGTGTTTTAATATAAGAGTGTTGGTTATGCAAAACTGGGGAATAGTAAATAAAGGGATTATCTATCTTTTTAAACAATAAAAATTCTAGTGTAGACTGTCCCTTTAATATTCCGAGATTTGTCCCTGTAAAAAGGGCAGCTGCTGATCTGTAGAGAAGCAGTGGATAACACTTTGGTAATGATGCATACACTTTGATTCTAGTGAAAGTTTACATGCAGTCAGTAATAAGTACAGTAAATCATTAACAGGATATTGACACATTTCTTGCCACGTTAAATAGAAGCTGTCACATAAAATAAACCATGGTGCGTTGAAAACTACTCAATAAACACTCCTGATTCACCTTCCTCCTCTGCTATAATCGCTCAGAACGCTCATAAATTACTGTCAAATTCGGCGCTGCAAGGAGACGGAATCAGTTGTGTTTCTAGGGGCTGTCATGTGAGACTCAAACTCCTGGCTGGTCTTTATGCAGAACGATTCGTTTGCTGTCATCGCGCACAGCTCCTATTATAAAAAGAGACATGGCCACCCCTGTTTCCCCAAAACCTAAAGACTGGCAGGGATTTAGCTCAGCATACCATAATAGAGAGGTACAGATTAGAAAGTGTTTCTTTAAAGGGCCATATTAATGATTTATTTTTTTAAAGCATGTGCATTTAGCACTAGTGACATCTCAACTATATATGTTTTTAATCCCTGCAGAGGTGTTAAACACATAGTTAAATAACCGCTCAGGAGCTGCAGAGTACTGCTGGTTTCAAGAGGAAAATTATTGCCCGATCAGCAGTACTAGTCTCACAGCTGGGTAATTTAGGCTAGAGCTGCCAATTGGGCCAGTGGCAGTTTAACACTAGTGACATCCCAACTAACACCTGCAAAAGGGCTATACGCATAGTTAAAGTACCACTGAGGAGCGGCAGAACACCACTTTGCCCGAGTGGTACTTTAACTATGTGTTTAACCCCTTTGCAGGAGTTAAAAACATAGTTGGGGCATCACTAGTGTTCAATTTACATGTTTTAACAAAATAGATTATGTAATTGTTCTCATTATTATGACTCTTAAAGAAAAACTTTCTAATTCTGTTGTCAAATTCAGCACTTTCTCTTAGTATAATTTGTTGCAGACTAGCCCCTTTCTATTAGACTATGCAAAAGTATTGAGTTCTATATGGCAACAATGTTTGTCACAATATTGTTCATTTAGTGGTCAAGACATGTTCACAATATTGGCATACCTCAGTATTCTCATGGAGAAACACTAAGACATAGGAGGCCAGTAACGTTTTAAACTTTACTTCTAACAGAATCATGTCCAGTTAAAGGGACATAAAACAGGTGGAAATTTGTTCATATCCTAAAAGGGCTAATTAATAGTTTGCATAAAAATTTTTTTCAAAATTGCTATCAAGTATTTTAAAATAATTTTCAAAAATAAGCATAATGAATTACATAGCTAAGCTAGTAAGGGACAGTTAAAGGGACAGTCTAGTCCAAAATAAACTCCATGATTCAGATAGAGAATGTAATTTTAAATAATTTTTAAATGTACTTTTATCACCAATTTTGCTTTGTTTGCAGAGGATTAGATACAAGGTAATCACAGAGGTAAAAAGTGTATTTATATAACTGTGATGGTTGTGCAAAACTAGGGAATGGGTAATAAAGGGATTGTCTATATTTTTAAACAATAAAAATTCTGGTGTAGACTGTCCCTTTAAGCAGCTAACTACACCCACACTTATCAGTGTTTAGACACAGGCATTGTATTTCATCTGAGCTCACAGCTTCTAGGCATGCTCCAGCAGATAATCCCTATTCACTTTTGTATTCTACCAAAGCAACAATAGATATAGATACAGCCATAAAAGGAATTGTGTGGGGGGAGTTAGAGCTTTACAATTCAGAAACTAAAAAGAAAGGGTTAATGGCGAGGCACTGCAGTATAAATTTGCAGGTAAAGTAATTAAAGTACATAATATAGTTTGTCTCTATACCAACATGTTTTATGTCCCTTTAAATGAATATAACTTGGCTAATGCAATGTGACTTTTGTTTTTAAGGTGTGGCAATGTGGAGGAAGCGTTGAGGTCTTGCCTTGCTCTAGAGTTGCCCATATTGAAAGAGCTCACAAGCCGTACACAGAAGACCTCACAACGCATGTGCGGAGGAATGCTCTAAGAATGGCAGAAGTCTGGATGGATGAATTCAAGAGCCATGTTTATATGGCCTGGAACATACCACAAGAGGTATCCTAAATACATGCAATGATGATTATTATTTAATGTAAACACATTTAAAGGGACAGTCTACAATAGAATTGTTATTGTTTAAAAAGATAGATAATCCCTTTATTACCCATTCCTCAGCTTTGCATAACCAACACAGTTATATTATTTACTTTCTATGAGAGCATACAGAGGTAGGCTCAGGAGCGTGAATATTTCTTGAACACTAAATGGCAGCAGAGCAAAAGAGAAGTTTAAAATTTCTTTTTTTGAATGCTTTAATGCTGCGCTCTATCAGAATGGCAATTTAATGTTGACTTTATGTCCCTGAAAAAATGTGTTTTCTCAATTCTTAGCCTCTCAGTAGTTCTTAAGGGTTGGAATTTGGTTCCTGTAATTTCTAAAATCGTTTAAGCTAATCAGGAAAGTATCCCCAGGTTACTTATTCACAGACATATTCTGTATACATTGTTACCAGTGCACCAGAGAACTCTGGGTAATATATGCAAATTAGATATACAACATCTCATGCTTTTTGCTTCCAATTCTGTATTTGACCACAGATATTACATTATGGAATCAAAAAGCATGAGATGTTGTGTATCTCATTTTAGTCTCAGGCTTTTATCTCTAGCATAATAAATTATTTTTGCTTTTGTTCCTGTAATCATTAATACATTTCATTTAAAATCATATTTTATGCAAGAGAACTTTTAAAAAAATGTTACTTAAAGGGATGTTTAACAGTAAATACATGCTAGACATAATGATGTATTCAAAGCAAAGATTAGCATCATAATATTATGTAGATGTATGGTTTACAATTATATTAGTTGTTTAAATATTGAAAATATAAGTGTAAAGGTTTAGTTTCTATTAAGAAAAAGAGATAAAAGAAGGCGCCAACATAGTGCGGTTACCAGTGGGATGGGACACGCAGAGCACGTAATACCATATACTCACAGGATATAAGACACTTGAAAAGTGTCACAAGTGCCTCCTGGACCCTCAGAGTCGTCCAGCTAACTCCCACTCCACTGTGGTAGTAAGATTCTCCTCGTCTTTGCCGATTATGGTGGCTCAGCTGATGGTCTCAGCTGCAGACTGTATTCCAAAGGGACAGACTTTCAGGTCCACTCAGATCAGGATATACAGATACGGTCCGTGCTCTCCGGATAGGAGACAAACAGCAAGGCTAATTAAAAGCGGATGATGTGGTGGCAAAATCATATATTACCAATGGTAATGAAAATAAAAGTTCGTGGCTACAATCTTAAAATGAATAAGACTTTAATGGCACAACGTTTCTCGGTCTGTACGTGACCGTTTCCTCAGGTGCATAAGTGATACACTTATGCACCTGAGGAAACGGTCCTCAGGTGCATAAGTGATACACTTATGCACCTGAGGAAACGGTCACGTACAGACCGAGAAACGTTGTGCCATTAAAGTCTTATTCATTTTAAGATTGTAGCCACAAACTTTTATTTTCATTACCATTGGTAATATATGATTTTGCCACCACATCATCCGCTTTTAATTAGCCTTGCTGTTTGTCTCCTATCCGGAGAGCACGGACCGTATCTGTATATCCTGATCTGAGTGGACCTGAAAGTCTGTCCCTTTGGAATACAGTCTGCAGCCGAGACCATCAGCTGAGCCACCATAATCGGCAAAGACAAGGAGAATCTTACTACCACAGTGGAGTGGGAGTTAGCTGGACGACTCTGAGGGTCCAGGAGGCACTTGTGACACTTTTCAAGTGTCTTATATCCTGTGAGTATATGGTATTACGTGCTCTGCGTGTCCCATCCCACTGGTAACCGCACTATGTTGGCAGCTTCTTTTATTTCTTTTTCTATATAGTCTCTTCCCCTGGGTCACCAACAGGGATCGTTTGAAGAAGTTGCTTGCCTCCTGTGATTTGGATATCACGCCTACTACATTTGTATCCATTAGAACTTTGCCTTTGGGACTATCTCACTATATCATTGTGTCTATATTATGACCATTACTTTGTATATTAATGCCAGTACCCCTTATCGACAAGGAGTATACTGTTAAGACATCATTAATTGACCACCACTGATTGATCTGGTCACATATGGTTCCAGTTTTGTCACTATATTATATGTTTGTATTTTTATACATTTTTATTTTATATGTATAGAAGTTATTTGACCGTTGGCGCACTAATTATATTTTTGATATTTTAGTTTCTATTAAGTAATAGGTGCTGCCATTTTGGAACTAGTTTGTTTGAACAAGGCTGAGTGGAAACCCTTTATGTTAACCCTAAGTTACACACGGAGGCCC